>NC_092710.1:296212008-296382267 GCF_047496885.1 Scyliorhinus torazame
CTTCCCATCCGGGGGCTGAGCTTCATATAATCTTTCGTAAAATGCCTTGAACACTCCATTCACTCTCTCCGCTCCCCGCTCCATCTCTCCCTCCTCATCTCTCACCCCCCCATCTCCTTCGCTGCTCCCCTTTTCCTCAGTTGGTGGGCCAGCAACCTGCTCGCCTTCTCCCCATATTCGTACTGTACACCCTGTGCCTTCCTCCATTGTGCCTCTGCATTACCCGTAGTCAACAAGTCAAATTCTACATGTAGCCTTTGCCTTTCCCTGTACAGTCCCTCCTCCGGTGCCTCCGCACATTGTCCACCCTCAGAAGTTCTTTCAACAACCGCTCCCTTTCCCTACCCTTCTGCTTTCCTTTATGTGCCCTAATAGATATCAGCTCCCCTCGGCTTCCCCCCGTGACCTCGGCTCACACTGTGCAAGGCCCCCTCTTTCCTGCTTCCCTGTTCCCGCCGTGATTACCATAGCGCGGGAACAAAGCCCGCGCTTCCCTTTTGGCCCCCGCCCCCAATGGCCGGCGCCCTCAGCTCCTCATCCTCCCTTCCCCACGACATGGGGAAGAGAGAAAAGTTACAGGGTCGCAGGATTAACAACTTGGGAAGTCATCTCTTCCCTCTTTTCCCCCCCTTCATCCCACATATTCACCCCCCCCCACTTTGTCCCAAACGTTCTTTTTATGGCCCGCTCACTCCAGTTTCTCCTCGACAATAAATGTCCACGCCTCATCTGCCGTTTCGAAGTAGTGGTGTTTCCCTTGATGTGTGACCCACAGTCTTGCCGGTTGCAGCATTCCAAATTTAATCTTCCTTTTTTGCAGCACCGCCTTGGCCCGATTAAAGCTTGCCCTCCTTCTCGCCACCTCCGCACTCCAATCTTGATATACGCGGATCACCGCGTTCTCCCACCTACTGCTCCGAGTTTTCTTTGCCCATCTGAGGACCATCTCTCTGTCCTTATATCGGAGAAATCTCACCACTATGGCTCGAGGAATTTCTCCAGCCCTCGGTCTTCGCGCCATAACTCGATAGGCTCCCTCCACCTCCAGCGGACCCGTCGGGGCCTCCGATCCCATTAACGAGTGCAGCATCGTGCTCACATATGCCCCGACGTCCGCCCCTTCTACACCTTCGGGAAGACCAAGAATCCTTAAATTCTTCCTCCTCGCATTATTCTCCAGCACCTCCAGCCTTTCCACACACCTTTTGTGTTGTGCCTCGTGCATCTCCGTTTTCACCACCAGGCCCTGTATGTCGTCCTCATTCTCAGCAGCCTTCACGACCCGAAGCTCCTGTTCCTGGGTCTTTTGCTCCTCCTTTAGCCCCTCAATCGCTTGTAATATCGGGGCCAACAGCTCCTTCTTCATCTCCTTTTTGAGTTCTTCCACGCAACGCCGCAGGAACTCTTGTTGGTCAGGGCCCCATATTAAACTGCCTCCTTCCGACGCCATCTTGCTTTGTGCCTGCCTTCCTGGCCGCTGCTCTAGAGGATCCACCGCAATCCGGCCACCTTCCTCTCTTTTTTCCATCCGTGTCCAGGGGGGATTCCCTTCTGGATTACAGCACAGTGTTTTTTGCCGTTAAAATTGCCATTGGGGCTCCTATCAAGAGCTCAAAAGTCCGTTCCACCGGGAGCTGCCGAAACGTGCGACTTAGCTGGTCATCGCCGCACCCGGAAGTCCCACAGTCCAAAGATGTGCAGGTTAGGTGGATTGGCCATGATAAATTGCCCTTAGTGTCCAAAATTGTCCTTAGTGTTGGGTGGAGGTGTTGACTTTGGGTAAGGTGCTCTTTTCAAGAGTCAATGGGCCGAATGGCCTCCTTCTGCACTGTAAATTCAATGATAATCTATGATTAATCTAGGACAAAGGTTCGGCACAACATCGTGGGCCGAAGGGTCTGTTCTGTGCTGTATTTTTCTATGTTCTCTATGTACTATCTTTGGACTGTGGGAGGAAACTGGAGCACCCGGGCGAAACCCACGCAGACACGGGGAGAATGTGCAAACCCGACATAAGACAGTCATCCAAAGTTGGAATTGATCCTGGGTCCCTGGTGCTGTGAGGCAGCAGTGCTAACCACTGTGCAGCCCTTTTTCTAGGGATCATTCTTGTGAACCTCCTCTGGACCTTCTCCAAGGCCAACACATCCTTCCTTAGATACGGGTCCCAAACCTGCTCACAATATTTCAAATGGGGTTTAACCAGAGCCTTATACAGCCTCAGCAGTACAGCCCTGCTCTTGTATTCTAGCATCACAAAATGAATGCTAACATTGCATTTGCTTTCCTAACTGCCAACTGGACCTCATAGACCATAGAATTTACAGGGCAGAAGGAGGCCATTCGGCCAATCGAGTTTGCACCGGCTCTTGGAAAGAGTACCCTACTTAAGCCCACGCCTCCACCCTATCTCCATAACCCAGTAAATCCACCTGAACCTTTTGGACACCGAGGGCAAATTATCATGCCCAATCTAAAAACCTGCACATCCTTGGACTGTGGGAGGAAACCGGGGCTCCCGCAGACACAGGGAGAACGTGCAGACTCTGCACAGACAGTAACTCAAGCCGGGAATTGAACCTGGGACCCTGGAGCAGTGAAGCAGCTGTGCTAAGCAATGTGCTACCGTGCTGCCCTGGACCTGCATGTTAATCTTAAGAGAATCCTGAACTAGGACTCCAAGTCCCTTCATATTTCAGATCCGAAGATCAGGGGCGGGATTCTCCAACCCCCCCCCCCCCCCCCCCCCGCTGGGTCAGAGAATCGGCGGGGGCTGGCGTGAATCCCGCCCCTCCCCCGGCCGCCAAATTCTCCGGCACCGGATATTCGGCGGGGGCGGGAATCGCGCCGCGCTGGTCGGCGGGCCCCTCCCCCCCCAGCGGCGATTCTACGGCCCGCAATGGGCCGAAGTCCCACTGCTGTCATGCCAGTCCCGCCGGCGTGAATCAAACCACCTCTTTTCCCGGCCGGACTGGCGGCGCGGGTGGGGCTCCGGGGTACTGGGGGGGGGGGGGGGGGGGCGCGGGGTGATCTGGCCCTGGGCGGTGCCCCCACGGTGGCCTGGCCCACGATCGGGGCCCATCGATCCGCGGGGCGGGCCGGTGCCGCGGGGGCACTCTTTTCCCTCCGCCTCGACCATAGCGTTCACCATGGCCGACGTGGAAGAGAACCCCCCATGCGCATGCGCGGCGATGACCTCAGCAGCCGCTGACGCTCCCACGCATGCACGGACTTCCGCCGGCCGGCAAAGTCCTTTCAGCCCCGGCTGGCGTGGCACCAAAGGCCTTCCACGCCAGCCGGTGGAGCGGAAACCACTCCGGCGCGGGCCTAGCCCCTCACGGTGAGGGCTTGTTCTCCGCACCTTTCGGGCGGCCCAACGCCGGAGTGGTTCCCACCACTCCATCCTGCCGGGACCCCCCGCCCCGCTGGGTAGGGGAGAATCCCAGCCAGTGCCTTCAGTTCCTTCTTCCAGATCTTTAATGTGCATCGTGAATAGTGGTGGTCCCAACATCGACCCCTGTGGAATACCAGTAGTCACTGGCTGCCATCCTGAAAAGGACTCCTTTATTCCCACTCTTTGCTCTCTACCAGTCAGCCGATGCTCTATCCATGCCAGTACCTTGCCCCTAACACCATGGACTCTTATCTTATTTAGCAACCTCCTGTATGGCACCTTGTCAAACGCCTTATGGAAATCTAAGCAGATCACGTCCATTGGTACTCCTTTGTCCCTCGTTACGTCCTCAAAGAACTCTAATAAATTTGGGGCGGCAAGGTGGTGCAGTGGTTAGCATTGATGCCTCATAGCGCTGAGGACCCCGATTCGATCCCAGCCCACGGTCACTGTCTGTGTGGAGTTTGCACATTCTCCCTGTATCTGTGTGTGTCTCATCCCCACAATCCAAAAGATGTGCAGGGTAAGTGGGTTGGTCACGCTAAATTGCCCCTTAGTTGGAAATAAATTAATAGTGTACTTTAAATTTACTAAAAAAAAGAATTCTAACAGATTTGTCAGACATGACCTCCCCTTAATTATGCCGTGCTGACTCAGTCCTATTTTATCACACACACCCAAGCACTCCGCAGTTTCATCCTTAATAATGGACTCTAATATCTTACCAATGACCGAAGTCAAACTAACCTGCTTATAATTTCCTGTCTTCTGTCTCCTTCCCTTCTTGAACAGTGTTGTTACATTAGCCATTTTACAGTCCTATGGGACCCTCCCTGCCTCCAGTGATTCCTGAAAGATCATCACCAATGCCTCCACAATCTCCTCCGCTATCTCCTTTAGAATCCTGGGGTGTAGTCCATCCGTTCCAGGTGATTTATCCACCTTCAGGCCTTTCTGTTTCCCCAGAACCTTCTCCTTAATGAAGGCCACTACTCTCAGCTCTGCCCCTGACTCTCTTGAAGTTCTGTTATGCCACTGTTGTCCTCTACTGTGAAGACTGATTCAAAGTACCTATTCAGTTCCTCTGCCATTTCTTTGTTCCCCATTACTACTTCTCCAGCCTCATTTTCCAGTGGTCCAATGTCTATTTTTGCCTCTTTCTTACCTTTTATATATCGAAAAGAAAACTCTTGCAATCTTCTTTTATATCACTAGCTCGCTTACACTCATATTTCATCTTCTCTCCCCTTTTTGTTTTTTTAGTTGTCCTCTGCTTGCTATTAAAGTCTTCCCAATCCTCTTGCTTCCCACTAATCCTCGCCACATTGTATGCTTTGTCTTTTGTTTTTATGTTGTCCCTGACTTCCCTTGTCAGCCATGGATGCCTCGTCCTCCCATTAGCATGTTTCCTCCTATTTGGGATTAATTTCTGATGTGCCTCCCGAATAACCCCAAAATCCCCTGCCATTGCTGTTCCACTGTCTTCCCTGCTAGGCTCCTCTTCCAATCAACTCTGGCCAGCTCCTCCCTCATGTCTTTGTAGTTACCTTTACACATTTGTAATAGCGTTACATCTGATTGCAGCTTCTCTCTCTCAAACTGAAGGGTGGATTCTATCATATTGTGGTCACTGCCCCCTAAGGGTTCCTTCACCTTAAGTTCCCTAATCACGTCTGCCTCATTACACATCACCAAACCCAGAATTGCCTGTTCCCTAGAGGGCTCTACCACACAGGTTGCTTCAAAAAACCATCCAGTAGACATTCCACAATGTCCTTTTCTTGGGATCCAGTACCGACCTGATTTTCCCAGTCCATTTGCATATTGAAGTCCCCCATGATTATTATAATATCGCTTTTTATATCTTTTCTATCTCCTGATTTATTTTCTGCCCCACATTCTGACTACTGCTAGGGGGCCTGTACATACCTCCATTCAGGGTCTTTTTTCCTTTGCAATTCCTCAACTCTACCCACACAGATTCTATGCCCTCTGATCCTATATTACTTTATGCTATTGATTTAATTCCATTTCTTATTAACAATGCAATCCGCCCCTTCTGCCCATCCTTTCAATTGGATACATATCCTAGGATATTTAGATCCCAGCCCTGATCCCCTTGGAGCCACGTATCTGTACATCGTACCCGCAAATTTCAATGTGCACGACAAGCTAATTTATCTTGTTTTGTTTACTGCATGCAACTCCCTCAGTCCTACGTTGACCGCTACCCTTCTCATAGTTTTCTGCTGTATCTGGGGCGGGATTCTCCGCAATCGGCGCGATGTCCGCCGACCGGCACCAAAAACGGCACGAATCAGTCCGGCATCGTGCCGCCCCAAAGGTGTGGAATTCTCCGCATCTTGAGGGACCGAGCCCTCATCTTGAGGGGCTAGGCCCACGCCGGAGTGATTTCCGCCCCGCCGGCTGGCGGGAAAGGCCTTTGGCGTCCCGCCAGCTGGCGCGGAAATGACTTTGCCGTGCGACGCATGCACGGGAGCGTCAGCGGCCGCTCACGGCATCCCCGCGCATGCACAGTGGAGGGGGTCTCTTCCGCCTCCGCCATAGTGAAGACCATGGCGAAGGTGGAAGGGAGTGCCCCCACGGCACAGGCCCACCCGCGGATTGGTGGGCCCCGATCGCGGGCCAGGCCACCATGGGGGCACCCCGCGGGGCCAGATCGCCCCGCGCCCCTCCCGCAGGACCCCGGAGCCCGCCCACGCCGCCTTGTCCCGCCGTTCGAAAGGTGGTTCAATCCACGGCGGCTGGCGGGACGTCGGCCCATCGCTGACCGGAGAATCGCCGGGGGTGGGCCCGCCGACCAGAGTGATTTCCGCCGACTGGCGCGGCGCGATTCCCGCCCCCCGCCGAATCTCCGGTGGCGGAGAATTCGGGACACGGCGGGGCGGGATTCACGCCGGCCCCCGGCCATTCTCCGACCCGGTGGGGGGGTAGGAGAATCGCACCCCAGAAGTCTGATCTGGGGCTGTTTAGCACAGTGCTAAATCGCTGGCTTTGAAAGCAGACCAAGGCAGGCCAGCAGCACGGTTCAATTCCCGTAACAGCCTCCCCGAACAGGCGCCGGAATGTGGCGACTAGGGGCTTTTCACAGTAACTTCATTTGAAGCCTACTTGTGACAATAAGCGATTTTCATTTCATTTCATTTCAGGGGCGAAATTCTCCGTTATCGACGGAAAGTCCGCTGATCGGCGCAAAAAACAGCGCAAATCCGACTTGCGCCACGTCGGAAAAATGGGTCGATAGTCTCCGGCCCGAAATGGGCTAGCAGCGACGTAACGGGATCCGCGCTTGCACAGTGGTTCACGCCGTGCAGCGTCATACGCGCTGCATGGCGTGACGGCTCATAAGGCCGCGCTGCTCCCCCCCACCCAACCGCAACACCCGACTGGATGGCTGGCCGTCGCTCAGCCCCGAGGTTCGAGTCACGCGATGTGGAGGCACTCCTGGACGCGGTGGAGCAGAGGAGGGACGCCCTGTATCCCGGGCACGGCTGCAGAGTTGCCCCACACCACAGCCGGCGTCTGTGGAGGGAAGTGGCAGAGGCCGTCACCGCTGTGGCCCTGACACCACGGACAGGCACCCAGTGCCACAAGAAGGTGAACAACCTCGTCAGAGCAGGCAGGGTGAGCCTCCCCATCACCCCCCCCTCCCCCATATCCCCCCTCCCCCATATCCCCCATATCTCCCCCATATCCCCCCCATATCCCCCCTCCCCCATATCCCCCCTCCCCATATCCCCCCTCCCCCATATCCCCCCTCCCCCATATCCCCCCTCCTCCATATCCCCCCTCCCCCATATCCCCCCTCCCCCATATCCCCCATATCCCCAAGTGAATCCAGCCCTAACCTTAACCTCTGCAATGCACGCGCAACCGATGGCGTGCATTCATATACCTGCCTAACACTGTTGCCTTTTACCCCTGCCCCCCCCCCCCAGGAGAAGCGCGCATACAACAATAGGGAGCATGTGAGGACTGGAGGAGGGCCCGCTGATGAGAGGCCACTGACCGAACACCAGGAAAGGGCCCTGGAACTGGCTGGCGGACCTGAGGACCGGGAGGTTGCTGATGCAGAGTTCGGGGGCGTACTAGCAAGTGAGCCACCGACAGCCCGTCCACATATCCCCCCTCCCCTATATCCCCCTCCCCCGTATCACCTGATCACTGCCTGATGTCTAACCATGCATGCTTCATTGTGTATCGCAGGACCAAACGTCCAGGCACCCATCCCCGCAGATGCAGACCGCCCGCAGGATGCCCCTCGGAGACCACGGGAGACGGAGAGACCCGGACCCTCCAGCATGCGACGCCCGCAGGATGCCCCTCGGAGACCACAGGAGACGGAGAGACCTGGAGCAACAGGGAGACGACACCCCCGTCACGTGCGGGAGCGACCACCCAGCGACGAGGGGGGCAGCCACAGGCCCCCGTCACATCCGAGCCAGGGCACCACTACCCAGGACACCACTACCCAGGACACCACTACCCAGGACACCACTACCCAGGACACCCCTACCCGGGACAGCACTACCCAGGAAGACGAAATACCAGACAGTGACTCAGAGTGGATGGGTGGAGACGAACCCCCACCCCAAAGTGCCATGGACTCAGAGTGGGACGAAGAGCACGACACAACGCCACTGCTGTCACCAACACCCTCCACCATCGCAGAAACACTCACCACGGTTGTGCACTTTAGTGATGAGGCGTCTGGTACACTCACTGGTGCGCACAACACAGCCGTCCCGGTACAGCAGGTGGAGGTAGGAGCAGCAGAGGGACCGGGCGGTCAGAGGGCAGCCCAGCCCAAGCGAACATCTGCCGCCCAGATGGATCCCGGGTTCCTGCAGTTACCACACCCACACATAGATCCGATGCAACCACCGACCCGGAGACGAGCGAAGAGGGTGACGGGCGGCTTGCGGCGGCTGCGGTCGCAGGTGGAGGAGTCCACCCGCGTCCAGGAGCTGGGAGTGGTGCCGGTCATGCGTGCCACCCAGGCCGACACCGCACGGGTGGCGTCCGCGGTGGAGGCAATGGGTGCGACGGTGTCAGACATGGGGGAAACGGTTTGCGAGGCCTGGGGCCTTGCGTGCAGGCGGCGTCTGTGGCCCAGGAAATGGCTGCCCTCTCACAGGAGGCCATGAGCCAGTGCCAGCGCCAGATGGCAGAGGCGCTCAACGCATAGCCCAGTCTCAGCAGGCCATGGCCCATCTCTGCAGGCCATGGCCCAGTCTCTGCAGGCCATCGCTGAGGGCATCGGCGCCAGTGGCCATGTGCGAGCTGGCGTCGCACTGTCCACAGACAGGGTTTGCCAACCCCCTGGGCTCCATGGCTACAAACCTGCAGACCCCTGTCGATACCAGCACGGGCCTCCAGGACTGGCAGCGCCAGATGTCGGGGGGGCGTCGGATGGCCAGTCCCGTTCGCATCCCCCATCCATGTAGAGGCCTGGGGGCCATCGGGCACCCCGAGGGAGGAGGAGGTGGTGTGGTCCCGTCCGGCTCCCTCTGTAGGGGAGGTCCCGGTACACCGCAACACCTCGGACCCCCCCCCCCCCCTTCCGTCCCAGGGGCATCGGGTGGGCAACGGGCAGGACAGGCTGGCAGCTCACCATCCCAGTCGCCCGGGCCGCAGCCTGGCCCATCTAGGCCAGGACGCCCCAGGAAACGGCCGCCAAAGGGATCCAGTGTCAGAGGGCAGGAATCACAGGAGTCCACCTCCAGTTCTGCTGTACCGTCTGGGGAACCACGTAGACGTAGTCAAAGGGCCCGTAAGACCAAACAATTAGACACTGAGTAAGTTGGCACGGGTGCAGGGCACAGATGAGTTTTAGGGGCTAGGGCACGTGCATGAACTCCTTTGGTTATTAAAGTCAATGTTACACCTACAGAAGCTGCCTTTGTGCTCTGTCCAAAGTGTGCGGGGGTGTCATGTACGTTGAGCGCAAGTGTGTGTGTGAGGGGTGGTCTTACCTCAGCCCCAGGTGAGTCTGCCCCCTTCCCCTGGGGCCGCCATCAACATCCGGCCCGGGCAGAGGACGGGACCGTGCGCTGCAGTGTTACAGCCCGCATGCAGGGATGGTCCGGGTGGATGGTGGTACTGTGGCCATGGGTCAGACATAGTCCAACGATGTAGAGCCAGGAGCTCACCGCAGGGCGGGTTGTCATCATCCTCCATGGCCTGCGATAGACACGCGTCCACCCGCAACTGTGTTGAGCCCGGCCCGTTTGTGCCGCAGGTGGATCGGCAATGGGGGGGGGGGGGGGGGGGGGGGGGGGGGGGGTGCATGCGGGTGGGGTGGGGGTGGGGCTGGGGGGAGGGGGGTGTGAGAGTGCTGGGTGGGTGGATGGGTGGGGGGTGTGGGTGGTCGGCTGTTGCCATGGTGTGCGGTCTGTGGCCATACTACCCGTTTCCCACGCCCATCTAGTCAGTGAAGCCGGGCATCTATCAGTCTGTCCCGTGCCCGCTGGGCCAGCCGGTAACGGTGGACAGCCACCCGCCTGTGTCTACCCCGTCTGCCCTGACCATTGCCCCCATCCCCCTCATCTGGGGAGGACTGGGGCCTCTTCCTGCTGCTCCTCCACTCCACCCCTCCTCTGCCTGCGGCACATTGCCCCTCTGCTGGGCTATGTTGTGCAGGACGCAGCACACCACAATGATGCGGCCGACCCTATCTGACCGATACGGAGGGCGCCCCCAGACACCTGAAACGCATCTTCAGCACGCCAAAGCACCTCTCTATCACTCCCCTTGTCGCTACATGGGCATCATTGTAGCGGTTCCCGCCTCATTTCGTGGCCTCCGTATAGGCGTCATCAGCCACGATCGCAATGGGTAGCCCCTGTCGCCCAGCAACCAGCCCCTCAGCGGGATGGCGTCCCTCGTACATGCCGGGATGATGACCGTGACAACACGAATGAGTCGTGTACCACTGCCTGGGTGACGGGCGCAGACATGCAGGATTATCATGTGGTGGTCGCAGACCACCTGTACAATTCATCGAATAGGTCCCCTTCCTATTAGTGAACACGGGCCCTGTTATCTGCAGGTGGCCGCACGGCGGACGTGCATCCCATCGATCGCAGCCCTGGACCATGGGAACCCGGCCACGGCAGAGAAGCCCACGGCCCGGGCATCTTGGCTGGCCCGGTCCACGGGGAAGCGGATGTAGCGGTGCGCCATGGGCATATAGGGCATCTGTCACTGCCCGGATGCACCGGTGCACCGATGTCTGCGATATGCCGGACAGGTCCCCACTCGGTGCCTGGAATGACCCCGTTGACATAAAAGTTCAGGGCCACCGTAACCTTGACGGACACGGGGAGAGGGTGTCCCCCCGCCAGTGCCACGCGGTGACAGGTGTGCCAGCAGGTGGCAGATGTGTGCCAACGGTTTCCCGGCTCATCGGAGTCTCCTCCTGCATTCCCGGTCCGTGAGGTCCAGATATGACTGCCGGGGGCCGGTACACACGGGGCGCCCTCGTGGGGCCGCGACGTCCTCCTCCCCCTCCTCGTCCTGTCGGTCAGGTGTCCCTCCAGCCTGGGCGGCTGCCGCCTGCCCCTCTGCGGCAGCCTGCGCCGCCTCTCTGGCACGCTCCTCCTCCTCCTCCTCCTCCTCATCCAGGGCAACATAGACATGAGCTGCTGCCACCACGGCGGCCAACATCGCTGGATGATCTGAAAACATGACGGCCTGGTGGGGGGGAGGGGAACGACGACATGTCATCATTGCCCATATCCCCTCCTCCCCCCAGCCAGGTGGCATGGACCGCATGGGTCCAACTGTTGGAGGCTGGCACCTGGCCAGGTGGACCAACTCACTTGCCCTCCCATCCCCCTCCTCGGCACGGACCCCCCCCCCCCCCCCCCCAACCTCCACCCCAGCACGGACCCCCCACCCCCCCCCAACCTCCACACCGGCACGGACCCCCCCCCAACCTCCACCCCGGCACGGACCACCCTCGAACCTCCACCCCAGCACGGACCCCCCCCCAACCTCCACCCCAGAACGGACCCCCCCCCCAACCTCCACCCCGGCACGGCCCCCCCCCCCCCCCCCCCCCAACCTCCACCCCGGCACAGACCCCCCCCCCCCAACCTCCACCCCGGCACAGACCCCCCCCCCCAACCTCCACCCCAGAACGGACCCCCCCCCAACCTCCACCCCGGCACGGACCCCCCCCCAACCTCCACCCCGGCACAGACCCCCCCCCCAACCTCCACCCCGGCACAGACCCCCCCCCCCCAACCTCCATCCCGGCACGGAGCCCCCCCCCCAACCTCCACCCCAGCACGGACCCCCCCCCCAACCTCCACCCCGGCACGGACCCCCCCCCCAACCTCCACCCCAGCACGGACCCCCCCCCCCCAACCTCCACTCCGGCACGGACACCCCCCAGCACGGACCCCCCCCCCCCCAACACGGACCCCCTCCCGGCACTCCCCCGGAGCCCAGCCTACTCTAACCACCGCCCCCCCCCGCCGCACACACACACACACAAGCCGAGACACACCTCTCCTCACGCATTCAGACTGCGGCCACGCCATTGCCTGCCCAGAGCCAACCCCCCAGGCCGTCACTCACCTCCTCGCTGGTCGGCGTGAGCCTGGAGCACCGGGTCACGCCGATGAAAAGGAGGTTTGATTCACGTCGACATGAACGGTCATCACGTCGACGGGACTTCGGCCCATCCGGAAGGGAGAATATCGGCAGGCCGAAAATCAGCTGCCTTGCGCAGACCCGTGACATTCTCTGCGGCAGCGGCGACATTAACCGCCGACTTTTCTCCCTTTGGAGACTTCGGCAACCGGCGGGGGCGGGATTCACGGCAGCCAACGGCCATTCTCCGACCCTCTGGGTGGTCGGAGAATGACGCCCCAGATTCCTGCTGCTTTTTATACTCTCTGTTCTATTCCTTGGGCGAAATTCTCTGGAAACGGCGCGATGTCCGCCGACTGGCGCCCAAAACGGCGCCAATCAGACGGGCATCGCGCCGCCCCAAAGGTGCGGAATGCTCCGCATCTTTGGGGGCCGAGCCCCAATATTGAGGGGCTAGGCCAACGCCGGAGGAATTTCCGCCCCGCCAGCTTTGTTGCCCCGCCAGCTGGCACGGAAATGACATCTTGGGGCGGCGCATGCGCGGGAGCGTCAGCGGCCGCCGACAGTTTCCCACGCATGCGCAGTGGAGGGAGTCTCTTCCACCTCCGCCATGGTGGAGACCGTGGCGGAGGCGGAAGGGAAAGAGTGCCCCCCACGGCACAGGCCCGCCCGCGGATCGGTGTGCCCCGATCGCGGGCCAGGCCACCGTGGGGGCACCCCCCGGGGTCAGATCGCCCCGCACCCCCCCCAGGACCCCGGAGCCCGCCCACGCCGCCTTGTCCCGCCGGTAAGGTAGGTGATTTCATTTACGCCGGCGTGACAGGCAATTTATCGGCGGGACTTCGGCCCATCTGGGCCGGAGAATCGAGCGGGGGGGCCCGTCAACCGGCGCGGCGCGATTCCCACCCCCGCCGAATATCCGGTGCCCGAGACTTCGGCAACCGGCGGGGGCGGGATTCACGCCAGCCCCCGGTGATTCTCCGACCCGGCGGGGGGTTGGAGAATGTCGCCCCATGTTCTGGAAACTTTAACTAATAATAATATTTTTTAGTGTCACAAGTAGGATTACATTAACACTGCAATGAAGTTACTGTGAAAATTCACTCGTCGCCACACTCCGGCGCCTGTTCGGGTACACTGAGGGAGCATTCAGAATATCCAATTCACCTAACAAGCACGTCTTTGGGAACTAGTTGAAAGCCTTCATCATTTACCTGCACTCCTATCTTCTCCTTTAACTTTGATCTTCTAATTTTCAAGACAGCTGAACCCCCCCCCCCCCACTATTTAGTTTAAAGCCCTATCTACAGCCCTAGTAATGCGATTCACCAGGACTCTGGTCTCAACATGATTCAGGTGAAGACAGTCCCATTGGGGCAGTTCCCTCCTTCCCCAGTACTGGTGCCAATGTCCAATGAATTTGAACCCATTTCTCCCACACCAACCTTTGAGCCATGCATTTACCTCTTTAATCTTGTTGACCCTGTGCCAATTATCTTGTGGCTCAGGTAGTAATCTGGAGATTATTACCTCTTTGGTTCTGCTTTTTAATTTAGCTCCGAGCTGCTCATATTTACGGGATAGGATGGAAGTGTGGGCTTAAGCAGGGTGCTCTTTCCAAGGGCCGGTGCAGACTCAATGGGCCGAATGGCCTCCTTCTGCACCATAAATTCTATGATTCCTTCAGCAGAGACTCCTTGTTCTACCTATGTCGTTGGTGCATACGTGGACCACGACAACTGGATCTTTACCCTCCCAGCCAGGCATGACTTGCCTCTTAAAACTCCATGAGACTTATCATGCTTATGGCTTTCTGTGAGAGTATTAATGTTATATTTCACAGCCTCCAGCGATTAACCATTATTTGGACAGCAACTTAATGGGCTGGATTGTCCGGCCCCCAGCCACTTGTCTCTACTCCAGCTGCTTGTCAATGGGATTTCCCATTGAAGCCGCCACACGCCGGCGGAAAAGAGAATCGCAACATCTCATCTATTCCCAGTTACATCTTCCCAGACCAATTCTTTTTTTTTCACTTGCTGCAACCGGGATTCTCCGTTGCGAGTCGCCTCACTGCCAGCGAGGACGGAGAATTTGGCACTCAGCCAAATCTCCCATTTATTGCAGTGGGACCGGAAAATCCCACTGCTGCGAATGGACGGAAAATCCCGCCCATTTAGTGCCTTTCTCCAAAAACCCGTTTTAAACTCTTTTTAAAAAAATAAATTTAGAATACCCAATTTTGTTTTTCCAATTAAGGGGCAATTTAGCGTGGCCAATCCTCCTACTCTGCACATCTTTGGGTTGCGGAGATGAAACCCACGCAGACACGGGGAGAATGTGACCGGGCGCCGGGATCAAACCCGGGTCCTCAGCGCCCTGAGGCAGCAGCGCCAACCACTGCGCCACCATACCGTCCAACTAGTTTTAATCTCTCCTGTCTTCGACATTATCATAGCCTTTCCCTGTTGTTCCATCAAACCTGGCCCTTTCCTTAACTCACCATTTACTTCAAACTTGCTGCACACCTATTTTTTTTCAGTCCCAAACTGCAGGAAAGAAATGGCCCGAAAATATTAAAGGGAACATTAATCCCAACTCTTTACTTTCACCGTGGAGAAAATGGTTGGATTATTTCACGGATCCCCTGCTCTCGTTATTTAAAAAAAACTCTTTACTAAGCTCCATAACAATAAGCAGACAGGGAGTTAAACGTTAAGGGGGCAGGCAGGAATGTGGAGTTAAATCCACAATTAGATCAGTCATGGGTGGCACAGTGGTTAGCACTGCTGCCTCACAGTGCCAGGGTTCAATTCCGACATTGGGTGTCTGTGCGGAGTCTGCACTTTCTCCCTGTGTCTGCGTGGGTTTCCTCCGGGTGCACCGGCTTCCTCCCACAGTCCAACGATGTGCAGCTCAGGTGGATTGGTCATGCTAAATTGCCCCACAGTGTCCAGGGATGAGCAGGTTGGGTAATGAGGACAGGGCAAGGTGGATAGGGGAGTGGACAAGGGTAAGGGGCTCTTTTGGAGGGTCGGTGCAGACTCGGTGGGCCAAATGGCCTCCTCCGGCGCCTATTTCTTATGTGTTTATTGCACAGATTGGCTGCTTCCAACCATTGCTGGCAAAGCACCTTGAGCTGGTCCCGATTCTGGTGAGCCGGGACGAGGTTTGCCAGTGCCCAGGTGGGGTTATTATGGGCACAAACCTGTGTCTCATAATTCAGTGAACAGGGTCAGGTCAGGTCACCAAGCCTCCGTCATCCTGGCCCACTGTCAGTCCCCTGACACGATCAGTGTGATAGTGCTACCTACAACCTTCCACCCGGCCAGGATCCTTCCTGACCACAAAGCTAACATGGTCTCTCTTCCCTCCTTTCCAGGTACCCAGCACAGCCCTGCCGCTTCGGCAAGTTATTGCTGCTCCTGCCCGCGTTACGCTCGGTGAACCCCTCCACTATTGAAGAGGTGTTCTTCAAGAAAACCATTGGAAACGTGCCCATCACAAGACTGTTGTCAGATATGTACAAATCCAGCGATATTTAACTCCCCAGACTTTCCACGCAGATAACCAATTTTACTGGTACCATAAGTGAAACCTTCTTACGCTTGTGCATTGTACTTGAGCTGGACTAACAGCAATTTGTGGCTATTACTGTCAACCACAACAAACAAACAAAAGTTTCATAAAAACCGACATAAGGTGTGGGTGGGTGGGGTGGGAGGGGGGTGTTAATATGGGTGCAGCACTCTACTCGCACCTGAGAATTACCTGTCGTTTTCTAATGATTTCTGTTTGAGGTTCGCCCTGATCAGTGAGGTCAGTCCTCGAATGATTCCTTTCCTTTTGTTTTAAGCACATTGGGGGATTGAGGGGGGTGTTTCTCTCGTTAAAATGTGTCGGTCCCTTGGGTGATGGGTACCCCGCTTTGGTTCGGATCATCGGGCGGCCTCTGGCCTGGGTGCTGCCAATGTGGACAAATTCCACACGTGTGGAAGGCGGCGCGTTTCCAATGCAGGGCTCAGCCAAATCACAAGGTGCCCCTCAAACAAAAAACATCAAACCTGCCCAGCTCCACAACACTGAGCTCCAGGTTGAAAGAAAGTAACTGCTTCGTCAAAACAAGGTCCCCTGCATGGTTGTATGGTAGTGGCAGTCCCAAGTATAACTATTCTTGCAGTTCATCAGTAGATCATTTTAATTTCAACTCCCCCCCCTATTTTTTTAACATCTCAAAGAAGCTTTACAGAAATGGGTGTATGCGCAAGCCGTGTGAATTAGACAAAACCAAATGTGAGGTGTTGAAGGATCCAGCCAGCCAGTTGCTGTTCAATGGCTTTCGTGCTAAAACCAAAGGTGACTGGGGACTCTCGGTGGGCGAGTTACAAAAACCTGCAGCCAGATCCTGAACACCTCCTGGCGGTCCATTTCAGCAGCTCTCAGACAACATGAAAGACTTTTGTTCCGGGCGAGAGGCCCCATTGGAGAAGGTTCGGCAAATCACGGACTGGTTTAGAAGTGCCTTTCTTTGTTTCCTGGAGGTATTTTGGCTAAACTACCAGAAATAGTTTGAACTCGGTAGGGAAGGAGATCCCACTTTTAGCGAGCGACAGCGAGGCAGGCGCCGGCTCATTGGGAAAGTTTCATCTCATCTTTCAAGGAGGAGTACACGGATAAATAACTTTGCAAAATAGCACTGAGGAAATCAGCACTTGGGATATTTTTTTTTCCTGAACAGAACGTGCGTCGAGTCGTTCTGCTATATAAAGATCAAATGTAACTGAGTTGTTAAAGCCGGGACTCTTGTAATTCATTTGGAATAGAGTTTAATTATACAATTAAATATCAATGTTAAGAAGTCGTAACGGATGTTCTGTTAAATTACTGAAAATACCAATAACTGGGAGTCAGGAGACTGTTTTCTCCTTCACTTCTCCGTTGTTATATCTTTTGAAATGTTTAATGCCTTTTTCTCCCTCTGAGCTCCGGTTTAACCAAACAGTTAGGTGTGAGCCTTAAAAATAATAATAATCTTTAGTGTCACAAGTAGGCTTACATTTACACTGAAGTTATTCCCCGAGTCGCCACACTCCGGCGCCTGTTCGGGTACACAGAGGGAGAATTCAGAGTGTCCAATTCACCTAACAGCACGTCTTTCTGGATTTGTGGGAGGAAAGCCAGGCAGACACGGTGAGAACTCGCAGAGTTCACAGAGACAACGACCCAAGCTGGGAATCGAACCCAGGTCACTGGCGCTGTGAAGTAACAGTGCTAACCACTGTGCTACTATGCACAACAACGAAACCTGCACACACAGAGCGTGCACCCGCTGCCCACATGATGTGATTACACGGGTCCTGGTCTCTTGCACTGCGACATATTCGGCACAGACATATTCGGCACCGTAAGAGCACATTTGGGTTATATATTGGCATGGATGGTTAACAGACAGGAGGTAGTAGGGTGGCACAGTGGTTAGCATTGCTGCCTCACGGCACTGAGGACCCGAGTTCGATCCCGGCCCTGGGTCACTGTCGATATCGGGTTTGCACATTCTTCCCGTGTTTGCGTGGGTTTCGCCCCCATAACCCAAAGACGTGCAGGGTAGGTGGATTAGCCACGCTAAATTGCCCCTTAATTGGAAAAAAATAATTGGTTACTCTTAAAAAAAAAAGCTGACAGGAGGCAGAGAGCAGTGATAGATGGGGCATTTTCAAATTGTCAGGCTCTGACTAGTGCTGCAAGGATCAGTTGGAGCCTCAGCTAGTTACAATTTATATTAATTTTAAAACATATTTTTATTCAGGACATTTTAATTTTATATACAAAACACAACTTTTCCATCCAACATTGTACAATTCTCATTATAAGCACCCCATCCACCATAACACCCCACATGTCCCATTTTATAACTATAAAAAAAAACAGCCCTCCCCCCCCCAACCCGCTAAAATCTCTTAAAAAAAGAGATGAACAGCCTCCACCTCGAGTGGATCCCCTCCCCCAGCCCGATGGGAATCTTTATCTTCTCCAAATGTAAACATTCCAACAGGTCACTCACCCACCCCAGTGCCCTTGGTGGCTCTGAAGCCCGCCACCCTAACAAAATCCTTCTCCGGGCTATCAAGGTGGCAAAGATCAACACGTCAGTCTCTCTCTCCTCCTGCATTTCCTGATCCCCTGATACCCCAAATATCGGCACCCACAGGCTCGGGGTCACCTTCATCCCTACAATTTCTGACATTGTCCCCGAAAAGGACTCCCAAAATCCCACCAATTTTGGACAGGACCAGAACATGTGTGAGTGGTTCACCAGTCCCCTTAAACACCCGCTCACATCTGTCCTCCACCTCTGGTAAGAACCATTCATGTGTGTCTGCCATATGTGCTTTGTGCACCACTTTAAATTGAATTAAACTCAATCACACACATGAAGAGGTCGAGTTTATCCTACACAAGGCCTCAGTCCAAATCCCCCCTGAAATGCACCATCCAACCCCTCCTCCCACTTCCTCTTTATCTCCTCCATCGAGGCCCTCTCCCTCCCCATTAACTGCCCAGAAATATCGGAGATCCTGCCCTCCCCACCTCATCCTCAGACACTATCTTTTCCAGCAATGAAGGGGCGGTAACCACAAAAACATGGCCCGCTCCTTCCTCACACAATTTTTATTAGTTAACGAGACAAAGAGACAGAGAGCAATGTGCTGATGATACAGAACTACGTGGGAATGCAACTTGTGAGGAGGTGAAAAAAGCTGCATAGAAATATAGACAGGTTAAGTGAGTGGCAACAAAGTGTTAGATGGGGTATAACATGAGGGTGTTTACAGTTCTTCACTTTGGTTTTGAAGAATAGAAAAACAGAATATATTTAAAAGGTAAAAAATTTGTAAATGTTGATCATATTGAATGGTGAAGCAGGCTGGATGGGTGTCCGGCTCCTATTGTTTCTGTTCTCATGTTGGAGTATATAGTAGTTATAAGTACACGTGTTATACTATAGCACTCCAAATGTATAGTTTAACTAAGGCTTTACATAAATTGAACATGATTTATTTGTGTTTCAATCATATGACACTCAAAATTAATCCCAGAGCTTGCTTTGTTTTTTCTTAATGACCTTTGTGGTTACTTTTAGTGATTTTCCGATGTGTCCCCAGATCCCTCTGCTTCTCTGCCCCTTATTTTCCAAGAAGGTGGCCTCTTTATTCTTCCCACCAAAATTTACCAACTCATTTAATCTAGTTTGGCATTTATTTGCCAATCACATGTCCGTTCTAAAAATTTATCATTGTCTTCCTGTGTTTTACCAGAGTCTCTCTGTACGAACTGCAACCCCCGATGTTGATCCTTATCACTTCTCACCTTCCAACCTTGAATTCCAACTCACACTGTTTTCCGTTTTGTGGTCAACCTCCTGACCAATCCTGACTGTACATGTCCTGATCTCAGCCAGGCATCCATCTACCATGGAGTACTTTATCTATGGCCTTTTAGTAGAACACTGTGAGGGCACTGCCTTTAAAATGAGATCAGTAAGAAGTCTTACCAGGTTAAAGTCCAACAGGTTTGTTTCGAATCACTAGCTTTCGGAGCACTGCTCCTTCCTCAGGTGAATGAAGAGGTGGGTTCCAGAAACATATATATAGACAAAGTTAAAGATGCAATACGATACTTTGAATGCAAGTCTTTGCAGGTAATTCATTCCACAGGTCCAGATGGAGCAACTGGAGAGAGGGATAATCACAGGTTAAAGAGATGTGAATTGCCTCAAGCCAGGACAGTTGGTAGGATTTCACATACACAGGTGCGGAACTTGACTATAAGTTTCTGCTCGGTGATTCTGCGTTGTCGCACGTCCTGAAGGCCGCCTTAGACATAGACATAGAATTTACAGTGCAGAAGGAAGCCATTCGGTCCATCGAGACTGCACCGGCTCTTGGAAAGAGCACCCCATCCAAGGTTAACACCTCCACCCGATCCCCATAACCCAGTAACCCCACCCAACACTAAGGGCAATTTTGGACACTAAGGGCAATTTATCATGGCCAATCCACCTAACCTGCACATCTTTGGACTGTGGGAGGAAACCGGAGCACCCGGAGGAAAACCACGCACACACGGGGAGGATGTGCAGACTCCGCACAGACAGTGACCCAAGCCGGGAATCGAACTTGGGACCCTGGAGCTATGAAGCAATTGTGCTATCCACAATGCTACCGTGCTGCCCTTGGAGAACACTTACCCGAAGATCAGAGACTGAATGCCCTTGACTGCTGAAGTGTTCCCAGACTGGAAGGGAACATAATGCAGAATCACCGAGCAGAAAATTATAGCCAAGTTCCGCACACATGAGCACGGCCTCAACAGGGACCTTGGATTCATGTCGCATTACATTCACCCCCGACCATCTGACCTGGGCTTGCGAAATCCTACCAACTGTCCTGGCTTGAGGCAATTCACACCTCTTTAACCGGTGATTATCCATCTCTCCAGTTGCTCCGCCTGGACCTGTAGACCTAATTACCTGCAAAGACTCGCATATATGTATGTTTCTGGAACCCACCTCTTCATTCACCGGAGGAAGGAGCAGTGCTCCAAAAGCTAGTGATTCAAAACAAACCTGTTGGACTTTAACCTGGTGTTGTAAGACTTCTAACTGTGTCCACCCCAGTCCAATGCCGGCATCTCCACATGATGGTTTTAAAATGAGATGTTCAATGAGGCACTATTTCAAAGACGGGAAGAGAGTTGCACTTTGTTATACGGAACCACATTTACCCCTCATCGATCATCACTAAAAACTGAGTAACTGGTCATCACGGCGTATTTATGCAATAATGCTGTGCCTAAATCGGCTGCCGCTTTCAACAGTGACAATATTTCAAAAGTACTTCATTGGTTGTAAAGCACTTCACAAATTCTTGAGGCCTTGAAATGTGCTGTGTAAAAGAAAATCTTTTTTTAGCCACCCTGTAAGTTCCTTATTGACTCTACCTTGGGCCAACTCTCTTCAATCCACTACCAATCTTAGTCTGTTTTTAAAATATATATATTTTTATTCTCCTTTTTCACAATTTCATCCATAATTTACACCCAGCAACAATCAACAATAACAAATACAATGTCAAACCCCTGATCAACAATCTCCTCCTCCGACCAACCCCTAAACAGCCCCCAACATTTTAAATACAAATATCAAGGAAAAGGAATCAGGAATCCACCATCCACCCATACGTAGTCACCAACAACGCACAGTCCAAACCCCCCGCCCCTGAATATGGCCTCCAGAGGACCCGGCTCAAGTCTCACATGTGCCACCTTCAAAATTACCCTGAAAACCTTCCTCCAATACCCTTTCAGCTTTGGACAGGACCAAAACAGATGAACGTGGTTTGTGGGCCCCCCAACCCGCAACGCTCACAAACATCCTTTACCCCCCTCAAAGAGTCGGCTCATCCTCGCCTCTGTGAGGTGCGCCCTATACACCACCTTCAGTTGCATCAGCCCCAACCTCGCACACAAAGTTGAGGCATTCACCCTCCGGAGCACCTCACACCACAACCCTTCCTCCATACCCTCTCCCAACTCTTCCTCCCACTTTGCCTTAATCCCCTCCAGCGGTGCCTTCTCTTCTCCCAGAATCGCATCATAAATCGCTGACACCACCCCCTTCTTTATTCCCCCCTGTCGTTATCACCTCTTCCAACAGTGTGGAGGCCTCCACCACCGGAAAGCTCTGTATCACGTTCTTAGCGAAATCCCGGACCTGCATACACCTAAACATTTCCCCCTGCCCAACCCATATTTCGCCTCCACCACCTTCAGTCCTGCAAACCAGCCCCCTAGAAACAAATCCTTTAGTGCCCTAACTCCCTTCTCCTCCCAACTCAGAAAACTCCCATCCCACTTTCCTGGCTTCAAATCTGTGATTCCCCCAAATCGGCATTTCCCTTGACCCCGCCCCCAGCCGAAAGTGCTGGCGCAACTGCCTCCAGATTTCCAACGTCGCTACCACTACCGGACTCCCTGAGTATTTCCCTGTTGTTGCCAACCCCTCAGCCCCGACCCCCTACACAGACTCTCCTCCATCCTGACCCACTGTGAGTCCCCCCCTCGAACCCAGCTCCTCACCTTCTCCGCGTTCGGTGCCCAGTAATAATAGAGTAAATTCAGATGACCCAACCCTCCCGACTGCCGTCCTCTCTGCAACAGCACCGTCCTAATCCTAGCCACCCCCCCCTCCCCGCAACCACACCCCCCCATATATAAACAATGTAATCATCTTTTCAACTTCCTTGAAAAATGCCTTTGGCAGAAAGATCGGCAGGCACTGAAAAATAAACAAAAATCGCGGCAACACGTTCATTTTAATTGCCTGTACCCGACCCGCCAGTGACAGTAGAGACCCTCCCACCTTGTCAGATCTGCTTTCACCTCCCCACCAAACTAGTAATGTTATACCTACAGAGCCCTCCCCAATCCCGTGCCACCTGCACCCCCAGATATCTAAAGTGAGTCCGCATAAAAAGATACCCTATGCTCTACACCACCCCACCCCCTCCATACCACACTATCCGCCATCAAATACTCTACTCGGTCAAACGCCTTCTCGGTGTCCAATGCCACAACCACCTGTCTCCCTCCCACCGCCGGTGCCATAACCAATTCAATGCCCTCCTAATGTTCGAAAAGAGTTGCCTCCCTCTCACAAACCCCGTCTGATCTTCGCCTATCACCTTCGGGAGGCACTCCTCCAACCTACCTGCCAATATGGGGCTGGTTTAGCACAGTGGGCTAAACAGCTGCTTTGTAAAGCAGAACAAGGCCAGCAGCATGGGTTCAATTCCCATACCAGCCTCCCCGAACAGGCGCCGGAATGTGGCGACTAGGGGCTTTTCACAGTAACTTCATTTAAAGCCTACTTGTGACAATAAGCGATTTTCATTTCATTTCATTACCTTTGCCAACACCTTTGTGATCACATTCAAAAGTGATATGGGCCTAAACGACCCACATTCTGTCGGATCCTTATCCTTCTTGAGCAACAGGGAGATCGATGCCTGCCCCAAAGTCTGTGGCAACATCCCCTTCCCTATTGCCTCCTCAAACATCCCCATCATGCGCGGCGCCAACTTATCTTGAAATTTCTTGTAATACTCCACCGGAAACCCATCCGGCCCTGCTACCATTCCTGACTGCATCCTCCCAATCGCATCTTTCATCTCCTGCTCTGCTATCGCCCAATCCAATATGTCCCTCTCCCTCCTCCCCCAACCTCGGGTGTTCCAAACCATCCAGGAATTCCTGCATCCCCCGATCGCCCCCAGGTGGCTCCGACCTATGCAATCTCTCGTAAAACTCCTCATACACCCTATTAATCTGATCTGGAGCCACCACCAACTTCCCTGCCCTATTCCGCACCTGAACAATTTTCCTCGCCGCTGCCTCTCTCCAAAGCTGGCCTGCCAACATGTACCCTGCCTTCTCTCCATATTCGTAAACTGCTCCCCTTGCCCGCCTCAATTGGCGCACCGCCTTCCTTGTGGAGAGCCGGTCAAAACTCGTCCACAACTCCTTCCGCTTTGCCAACTTCGCTGGATCACCGTCGACTGCATAACTCCTGTCTTCCTCCAGCATCTCATCTATTACCCTTTGTCGCTTCACCCTTTCCTCCTTATCCACCTTTGTCTCAAACAAGATCACCTCTCACCTCACCATCATCTTTAGAGCTTCCCAAACAACCGCCTGCGAAACCTCCCCCGTACAATTGAACCCCACATATTCCTCGATTACTTTCCCAATCTTATCACAGAACCTTTGGTTCTCCAACAGCCCCACATCTAATCTCCACCCGGCCTCTGCACTGCCCCCCTCTCCAACACCATATCCATCCAATGTGGTGCATGATCCGATATTGCAATTGCCGAGTATTCCAACCCCTCAACCCCTGCCAACAGCGCCTTTCCCACCACAGAAAAGTCAATTTGCGAATAAACCTTGTGAACCGAGAAGAAAAAGGAGTAATCCTGCTCCCTGGGTGCAGAAACCTCCAAGTGTCCACCCCTCCCATTTCCGCTATTAGTCCAGCCAATGCCTTCACCCCCCCCCCCCCCCCCCCCCTCCCCCGACGGGACAAGCGAGCACGGCCGGGACCTGTCCAATCTCGGCTCCTGCACCAAATTCCAGTCCCCACTCACTATCAATTCATGTGAATCCAAGTCGGGGATGGCCCCAACACACCTTCTTCACAAATCCTACATCATCCCAGTTGGGACCATACACGCTTACCGGCTCCGCCAGCCTCCCCTCCAATGCCCCTGTCACTATCACATACCTGCCTCCCTGGTCTGCAAACACTTTCTCCATCTGGAACCGTACTCTTTTGCTAACCAGGATCACTACCCCTCGAGCCGTGCCATCAAATCCCAAATGAAACACCTGGCTGACCCAGCCCTTCCTAAGCCTCACCTGGTCCTTCACCCTCAAGTGAGTCTCCTGCAGAATCGCCACATCGGCCTTCAAACCTTACAGATGCGCCAGCAACCTCGATCTCTTGACTGGGCCACGCAACCCCCTCACGTTCCACGTAGCTATCCTAACCGGGAGTCTCTTATCCCTCCCTCCCATCTTATCCACCATCATCGTAACACCGGGCCCTGCCCCATGAGCCTGACTCGTCCCTATCCATTATTTTTTTCAAATAGATTTGGAGTACCCAATTATTTTTTTCCCCCAATTAATGGGCAATTTAGCATGGCCAATCTACCTAACATGCACATAGAACATAGAACATAGAACGATACAGTGCAGTACAGGCCCTTCGGCCCACGATGTTGCACCGACATGGGAAGTCAAAAAACAAAAGCCATCTAACCTACACTATGCCATTATCATCCATATGCTTATCCAATAAACTTTTAAATGCCCTCAATGTTGGCGGGTTCACTACTGTTGCAGGTAGGGCATTCCACGGCCTCACCACTCTTTGCGTAAAGAACCTACCTCTGACCTCTGTCCCATATCTATTACCCCTCATTTTAAGGCTATGTCCCCTCGTGCTAGCCATTTCCATCCGCGGGAGAAGGCTCTCACTGTCCACCCTATCTAACCCCCTGATCATTTTGTATGCCTCTATTAAGTCTCCTCTTAACCTTCTTCTCTCTAACGAAAACAACCTCAAGTCCATCAGCCTTTCCTCATAAGATTTTCCCTCCATACCAGGCAACATCCTGGTAAATCTCCTCTGCACCCGCTCCAAAGCTTCCACGTCCTTCCTATAATGCGGTGACCAGAACTGTACGCAATACTCCAAATGCGGCCGTACCAGAGTTTTGTACAGCTGCAACAGGACCTCATGACTCCGGAACTCAATCCCTCTACCAATAAAGGCCAACTCTCCATAGGCCTTCTTCACAATCCTATCAACCTGGGTGGCAACTTTCAGGGATCTATGTACCTGGACACCTAGATCCCTCTGCTCATCCACACTTCCAAGAACTTTACCATTAGCCATCTTTGGGTTGTGGGGGTGAAACCCACGCAGACACGGGGAGAATGTGCAAACTCCACACGGACAGTGACCCAAGGCCGGGATTCAAACCCGGTCCTCAGCGCCGCAGTCCCAATGCTAACCACTACGCCACCGTGCTGCCCTCCCTATCCACTGTTAACATCGAACCCCCTGCCCCCTCTCAGAATCCCCCTCCTGCACTTCCTCTCGCAAACCCCTCACCCAGTATCCATCCCCCCCCCCCCCATTCACACCTCTTAGGCCCATCAAAACCTACTCGCCAGGCCCCAATGTTCGCAGCCCCGCTCCCCCGCCTCACCTCCCTCCATTCACTAGCCGACTTACATTAGCTAGCGCGGGGGACCCCACCTAAGGCTTCCCTTCCCCTCCCCTCATGCCCAGTCCCAGTAAAACAATCAAACCCAAACATCTCAAAATAACATAAAACCGTCGCAACAAAGAATGACAATCAAAGATTTTTAACTCTATAACAGCATGAAGTAAATAAAGAACAATGTAGGTCAAAAAAATAATAACACATTTACACATTCTCCCAACTCCCCATTCACAGTCCACAACCCCTCTTCAATTCCAGTCTTCACTTCTGTCCCAGGACTTCTTCCTTCATGAACGCCTCCGCCGCCTTCACCGTCTCGAAGTAGAACTCTCTGGCGTTGTAGGTCACCCTCAGCTTCGCTGGATACACCACTACCAAACCGCACCCCACTGTTGTATAACACCGTCTTTACTCGGCCGAAAGCCGCTCGCCTCTTTGCCAGCTCCACCGTCAAGTCCTGGTAAATGCGAACTCCAGCATCAGCCCACTGCACTTCCCGCTTCAGCGTTTCCCAGTTCAACACCTTCTCCTTCATGTGGTACTTGTGAAAGCAGATGATCACTGCCCTTGGCAGCTCATTTAACTTTATCTTCGGCCTCAGTGACCGATGGGCTTGGTCCAGTTCATGCCGGGAGGGCTCCTCACCCTCCCCCATCAATTCCACCAACATCTTGGCAAAGTACTCAATCGGCCTCGAGCCCTCTACCCCTTTGGGCAAGCCCACAATCCTCACATTTTGCCGCCTCGAGCGATTCTCCAGGTCCTCCAGCTTTGCTCGAAGCCCCTTATTGGCCTCGACCACCCTCCGTAGCTGATCCCTCATCAAGGTGAGCTGATCGCTGTGCTGCGACATGGCCTCCTCCACTCCCTTCATCCTCTCTGCTCCCTCCCCTCGGCCGATGCCTTCACCACAGCTACTCTCACTGGGGCGACTGCCTCCTCCACCAAAGTCTTCAAAGCCATCGCCATCTCCTTCCTCAACGCCTCCATATGCTTCGCAAACTGCTTCTCCAGCTCCAAAGCCATCCTCAGTCATCCTCTCTGCTGTGAACAGTGCCCAGCAGCCCAGCCTCCGCCATCTTGCTAGCCCCCTGGCTGGCCCTCTCACTCGACGGTGAACACTCACTCCCTCCCTTCTTCACGGCTGTTTTTCTTAATCATTTTGACATCCTTTGCCTCCCTTGTATATTCTTTAAATCAATCATTCGCAAATTTCCCCCAGGACCGGACTTTAAAACTTCTAAAAACACGCCTCAAGCAGGAGCCACTCAGCATGCGACGTCCCCTCTACATGCCGCCACCGGAAGTCCCTACCAATCTTAGTCGATCTCTTTTCTGTGTGACGCTTTGAGATGCTTTATTATGTTAAAGAAGCCATGCACATGAAAATTGTTGTTAAACTTCCTGGAGAAGAAGGCTGCAACATAGCGTGAGTTTGACATTTTAATAACAACAATGGTATTTTATTCGAGCGACACGTCTGCAACCCAAAGGGTGAATTGTAGTGTGAATTACATCAAAAGATTCATAGACTCGGTATTTTTGATCAATTTTTAAATTATAAAACCAATTATACATTTCATTGATTACCTTCATCGTCTTTCTACAAGAAGCGGCATCGCTTTCCAAGCCGAGCAGGGGCTGAACCAATTATTCCCTTGCTGTCTTAAAGTGACTCCTCTTCGCTTGCCATCTTCGAAAACAAGACATGTTTACTTGTGTCAGGGAATTGGATCATTAATATTGGATGCAGGCTCCTCCACCCTGTCCCGCAGAGAATAAAGAACAAAGAGCAAAGAGAAGTAGAGCACAGGGAGAGGCCCTTTGGCCCTCAGCGAGTTCCA
Source organism: Scyliorhinus torazame (assembly GCF_047496885.1). Taxonomy (NCBI): domain Eukaryota; kingdom Metazoa; phylum Chordata; class Chondrichthyes; order Carcharhiniformes; family Scyliorhinidae; genus Scyliorhinus; species Scyliorhinus torazame. The sequence continues at coordinate 296,239,722 of NC_092710.1, forward strand.
GGCACCCACTACCCTGTGTAAAAACGTCCCTCACACATCTCCTGCAAAATTTGCCCCTCGCACCTTAAACCTATGTCCCCTAATAATTGACTCTTCCACCCTGGGAAAAAGCTTCTGACTATCCACTCTGTCTATGCCCCTCATAATCTTGTAGACTTCTATAAGATCGCCTCTCAACCTCCATCGTTCCAGTGAGAACAAACCAAGTTTATCCAACCTCTCATCATGGCTAATGCCCTCCAGACCAGGCAACATCTTCTGTACCCTCTCCAAAGCCTCCACATCCTTCTGGTGGTGTGACAACCATAATTGGAGGAGGGGTGCTAAATTCAACAGATGTGACAGTAATGTGCACCTGTTGGCTGCAACGTAGTCCCCACCTGACCAATTTTGTGCTGTTTTCTGTTTTACACTTTACATAATTATTGCTGTCAGTCAGTGTGAGCTGTGTTGTTGATTAAGCAGGAGGTTCATATCGTGAGTGACCAATGCTAGCCTCCATTGTTTATAGCCAGCACACATCTCTAATGTGGGACAAACGCAAAATACTGTGGATGCTGGCTATCTGAAATAAAAACAGAAAATGCTGGATAAACTCAACAGGTCTGACAGCATTTGTAGAGAGAGAAACAGACTCGCAACATTAACTCTTGTTTCTCTTGGTCACCACACTACCAGAAGGACATGGAGGCTTGGAGAGAGTTGCCTGGTATGGAGGGTATGAGCTATGAGGAGAGATTGAATAAACTGGAATTATTCTCCCTAGAAAGATGGAGTTGAGGGGCGACCTGATAGAAGTTTATAAAATTGTGAGGGGTATAGATGGGCTGAACAGTGGAGGCTTTTTCCCAGGGCGCAAATGGCATTACAAGGGGGCGCAGGTTCAAGGTGAGGGGGGATAAGTTCAGTGGAGATGTACGGGGGAAGTTTTTTTTACAGAGGGTGGTGGTGGCCTGGAATGCACTGCCAAGTGAGGTAGTTGAGGCAGATACGTTAGCGACCTTTAAGACTTATCTAAATCGAGGGCTGCATATGGTGCAGTGGTTAGCACTGGGACTGCGGCGCTGAGGACCCGGGTTCAATCCCGGCCCCGGGTCACTGTCTGTGTGGAGTTTGCACATTCCCCCCCGTGTCTGAGTGGGTTTCACCCCCATACCCAAAGATGTGCAGGTTAGGTGGATTGGCCACTCTAAATTGCCCCTTAATTGGGAAAAAAATAATTGGGTACTCTAAATTTATTTTAAAAAGTCTTAACTAGATAGACACATGAACAGGCGGGGTATAGAAGGATGTAGGTGGTTGGTCTAGATAGGACACGTGATCGGCGCAGGCTTGGAGGGTCGAAGGGCCTGTTCCTGTGCTGTACTGTTCTATGTTCTCTCCACAGATACTGACAGAACTCCTTGAATCTACGCAGCATTTTCTGCTTTATCTCTTAAAGTGAAGGTGAGCTGTGCCTGGAGAAGGTGCTGGGATTCCTTTGTGAGTCCAGTGTGGGACGGGAAGAGAGTGTACTGAATAGAGGAGAACACAGGCACGCAGGTTTTCCAATGTTGCATTGGTGGAGGAGGAGAAGAAATGCCAGTCCATCCAGACACATGCTGAGAGGGTGATGGGAGTAGGTAGCCTTGGAAGTCAATGTCAGGAGTCAAGTGGGGACCTAGGTGCAGTGCCACAAATGTTCACTGACCTAATCCAAGTTTTTAATATCATGGAATGCAACTTCAAATGCCAGTTACACAATTAATTTCATGGGATGCTGCAGAATTTGTCACTCCAATAACTCGCCTACCAAAAATATCTGTCAGGAGGGCATCAAAACTAACATTCATTTGCTGCATGGGTCATCTTAACATTATTGCAAGTCCCTCCCATCCATAGCTCCCAGTTTACACCTACTGCCAGCTATTGAACCCGGACCACCACATCAGCCAAATTGTAGGACATTCACTGACAGGCACACTTCCAGAACCGGGTAACTCAAAACCAGAGGCAGCAGGAAGGGGACAGGCACAACTTCAAGTTCTGACCTCCATGTAGCCATTAGTGTTAGCCGTGATTGGTACAGCCATTCCTGAGGCTGTGCGCTGTAGTGGGGCTAAAACCATCAAGCATGACAGTATCCACACACCTAATTGTCTATCTTACATGCCATCTCCACATCATTTCACATTCTCTAGCAATTTACAGGTTGTGGAAGGTGTAGGTCGTCACCTTTACCCACCTCCCTGCTATACCATCTGACCCTTTTTTTCTTTATTTAAAAAATATATATATTTATTAAAGTTTTTTAACACAATTTTTCTCCCTTACAAACAATAACTCCCCCCCCCCGTAACAAAAAAAACCAAGAAATCGCGCAGAGCAAGATATATACATGGCAAAATGATATATTTACACAGCTTTGTACACTGGCCCTCACCCGTACGTGAAAGTTTCCCCAACCCTTCATGTTATCTCTTGCTCATCCACCCTCCCAGGCAGTCCCCCCTCTCCCCACCCCTTCCCAGGACGTTCCCCCCCCCCAAGGTTGCTGCTGCTGCTGACCGTCCTTCCTCTAACGCTCCGCGAGATAGTCTAGGAACGGTTGCCACCGCCTGTAAAACCCCTGCGCAGACCCTCTCAAGGCGAACTTAATCCTCTCCAACTTTATGAACCCAGCCATATCATTTATCCAGGCCTCCAGGCTGGGGGGCTTCGCCTCCTTCCACATTAGCAAGATCCTTCGCCGGGCTACTAAGGACGCAAAGGCCAGAATGCCGGCCTCTTTCGCCTCCTGCACTCCCGGTCCATCCACTACTCCAAATATTGCTAGCCTCCAGCTTGGCTTGACCCGGACTTTCACCACCTGAGATATTGCTCCCGCCACTCCTCTCCAGAACCCCTCCAGTGCCGGGCATGACCAAAACATATGGACATGGTTCGCCGGGCTCCCTGAGCACCTTTCACATCTGTCCTCTACCCCAAAGAACCTACTCAACCTCGCCCCCGTCAAGTGCGCTCTGTGGACCACCTTAAATTGTATCAGGCTAAGTCTGGCACACGAGGAGGAGGAATTAACTCTACCTAGGGCATCAGCCCACAGACCTTCCTCGATCTCCTCCCCCAGCTCCTCCTCCCATTTACCCTTCACCTCTTCTACCAGCGCTTCCCCCTCTTCTTTCAACTCCTGGTGTATTTCCGACACCTTGCCCTCCCCGACCCATACACCCGAGATCACCCTATCTTGAACTTTTCCCGGGGGTAACTCGAACTTCTCCTCCAGTGCCCCTAGGCTCGCAAACGTCCCGTCGATGAACAGGTCCCCCATTCTTCCAATCCCTGCCCGATGCCAGCTCTGGAACCCCCTGTCCATCTTCCCCGGGACAAACCGGTGGTTACCCCTGATCGGGGACCACACCGATGCTCCCATTGCACCCCGGTGCCGTCTCCACTGGTCCCAGATCCTTAGCGTTGCGGCCACCACCGGGCTCGTGGTATACCTTGTCGGCGAGAGCGGCAGCGGTGCCGTCACCAACGCCCCCAGGCTCGTTCCTTTACAGGACGCCATCTCCATCCTCTTCCATGCCGCCCCCTCTCCCTCCATAACCCACTTGCGGATCATTGCCACATTTGCTGCCCAGTTGTAGCTCCCCAGGTTTGGCAGCGCCAACCCTCCTCGGTCCCGACTGCGTTCCAGGAACCGTCTCCTTACTCTCGGGGTCTTATTCGCCCACACAAACCCCATAATACTCCTGCCTGCTCTCTTTAAAAAGGCCTTAGTGATCACGATGGGAAGGCACTGAAACACAAACAGAAACCTCGGAAGGACCACCATTTTGGCCGACTGCACTCTACCCGCCAGCGAGAGCGGTAACATGTCCCATCTTTTGAAATCCTCCTCCATTTGCTCCACCAGCCTCGTCAGATTCAGTTTATGTAGGGTCCCCAACTCCTGGCTATCTGGATCCCCAGATACCGAAAGCTCCCCTCCGCCCTCCTCAGCGGTAGGTCCCCTATCCCTCTTTCTTGGTCCCCCACCTGTAATACAAAGAGCTCACTCTTCCCTACATTGAGCTTATAGCCCAAAAACTCCCCAAACTCCCTTAGAGTCTGCATGACCTCCACCATCCCCTCCATTGGATCCGCCACGTACAGCAACAGGTCATCCGCATATAGCGACACCGATGCTCTTCTCCCCCTCGGACCACCCCCTTCCATTTATTAGACTCCCTCAATGACATGGCCAATGGTTCGATCGCCAATGCGAACAACAGGGGGGACAGGGGGCACCCCTGCCTCGTCCCTCGGTACAGTCGAAAGTACTCCGACCTCCGCCGGTTCGTCACTACACTTGCCATCGGGGCTCTGTAAAGGAGCTTAACCCAATTGATAAACCCTACCCCGAACCCAAACCTGCGCAGCACCTCCCAGAGGTACTCCCACTCTACTCGGTCAAAGGCCTTCTCCGCGTCCATAGCTGCCACTATCTCCGCCTCTCCCTCCTCCGATGGCATCATTATCACGTTTAAGAGCCTCCGCACATTGGTGTTTAGTTGCCTGCCCTTTACAAATTCCGTCTGGTCCTCGTGGATTACCCCCGGGATACAGTCCTTGATCCTCGTGGCCAGCACTTTTGCCAGCAACTTTGCATCCACATTGAGGAGCGAGATCGGCCTGTACGATCCACATTGCAGTGGGTCCTTGTTCCGCTTTAGGATCAAAGAAATTGTCGCTTCCGACATTGTCGGGGGCAGGGTCCCCTCCTCTCTTGCCTCATTAAAGGTCCTCACCAGTATCGAGGCCAACAGGTCTGCGTACTTCCTGTAGAACTCCACCGGGAATCCGTCCGGTCCCGGGGCCTTCCCCGCCTGCATGCTCCCCAAACCCTTGCTCAGCTCCTCCAACCCAATTGGTGCCCCCAAACCAGCCACCTCTTGCTCCTCCACCCTCGGGAATCTCAGCTGATCTAGGAATCGTCTCATCCCCGCTTCCCCCGCTGGGGGCTGGGATCTGTACAGCTCTTCATAAAAGGACTTGAATACCTCGTTTATTTTCGTCGCACTCCGAACCGTGGCTCCCCTTCCATCTTTGACTCCCCCTATTTCCCTCGCTGCCATCCTCTTACGGAGCTGGTGTGCCAGCATCCGACTAGCCTTTTCCCCATACTCGTAGGTCGCCCCCTGCGCTTTCCTCCACTGTGCCTCCGCCTTCTCTGTGGTCAACAGGTCAAACTCCGTCTGGAGCCGTCGTCTTTCCCCAAGCAATCTTTCCTCCGGGGCCTCTGCGTATCTCCTGTCCACTCTCAGAATCTCCCCCACTAACCTCTCCCTTTCCATACCCTCTGTCTTCTCCCTATGAGCCCTAATGGAAATTAGCTCTCCCCTGATCACCGCCTTCAACGCCTCCACCCGCCCCCACCCGCACCTCCCCGTTTTCGTTGGCCTCCAAGTACCTTTCGATACACCCCCTCACCTTCCCACACACCACCTCGTCCGCCAGCAGTCCCACATCCAGCCGCCACAACGGGCGTTGGTCCCTCTCCTCTCCCAGCTCCAGTTCCACCCAGTGTGGGGCATGGTCCGAAACGGCTATAGCCGAATACTTCGTCCCCTCCACCCTCGGGATGAGCGCCCTACCCAGAACAAAGAAGTCTATCCGGGAGTAGGCTTTGTGTACATGGGAGAAGAAAGAAAATTCCCTGGCCTGCGGCCTTGCAAACCGCCATGGGTCCACTCCCCCCATCTGATCCATAAACCCCCTAAGTACCTTGGCCGCCGCCGGCCTCTTTCCAGTCCTTGATTTGGAGCGGTCTAGTGCTGGATCCAACACTGTATTGAAGTCCCCTCCCATTATCAGGCCTCCTATCTCCAGGTCTGGAATGCGCCCCAACATGCACTTCATGAATCCTGCATCATCCCAGTTCGGGGCGTATACGTTTACCAACACCACCCACATCCCTTGCAGCCTACCGCTCACCATTACATATCGCCCTCCATTGTCCGCTACAATAGTCTTGGCCTCAAATGACACCCACTTTCCCACCAATATTGCCACTCCTCTATTCTTCGTGTCCAGTCCCGAGTGGAATACCTGTCCTACCCATCCCTTTCTTAGCCTGACCTGGTCCGCCACCTTCAGGTGTGTCTCTTGGAGCATGGCCACGTCCGCCTTCAGTCCCTTTAAGTGCGCGAACACTCGAGCCCTCTTCACCGGCCCATTCAGGCCCCTCACATTCCACGTTATCAGCCGGATTGGAGGGGCTCTCACCCCCCCCATGCCCCGCCGACTAGCCATCTCCTTTTCTGGGCCAGTCCCGTGTCCACGCCTCCCTCAGCCTCCAGTCCCCCAGAGGGGGGATCCCCGTCTCGACCACCTCTTCTGTGTCCCATTCCCTTTCGGCCAGTGCAGCAGCAACCCTTTTTCCCCCCTTCCCCCCTCCCCTCTCCCCCGCTATGCATATGGATTGGGAGACTCACACGCTCACAATGCTTTTTGCTCCCCCCATGTCACTCCCGTAAGTCAGCTGACGCCTGCTGACCCCGGCTTCCCCCGCTGTCCCATTGACCTCCCGCGTGTGAGTCTCCCAATCCATATGCATTCCTTCGTTCCCCTTCCCGCCTTTCTTCCCGCGCGCGGGAAAACACCCCGCGCTTTCCAAAGCCCGCTCCGCCCCCTCTGGCGCAGCTCCTGTCGCGGCCTTGTCTCTCTCCCCCAGCCCATGTAACATTTCCTGCACGTGATTGACCCCCTATATACAACAACCATCACACATCAAACCTCAAACATCCCCCCTACCCTCACAAACCCTCAGTTAGAATCCAACTTTTCGGCTTGTACAAAGGTCCACGCCTCCTCAGGCGTTTCAAAGTAATAGTGTTGGCCCTTGTATGTGACCCACAGTCGCGCTGGCTGCAGCATTCCGAGTTTCACTTCTTTCCGGTACACCGCCGCTTTGGCCCGGTTGAACCCGCTCTCCGCTTTGCAACCTCCGTGCTCCAGTCCGGGTATATTCGGATCTCTGCATTGTCCCACTTACTGCTCCGCTCCTTCTTGGCCCCATCTCAGGACCCACTCTCTGTCCGTGAACCGGTGGAACCTCACCACCATCGCCCTTGGCGGCTCATTTGCCTGGGGCTTCTTCGCCAGCACCCGATGTGCCCCGTCCAACTCCAGCGGCCTCGAAGGGGCCTTCGTGCCCATCATCGCCTCGAGCATCGTGCTCGCGTATGCCCCGGCATCAGCCCCCTCCACTCCCTTAGGGAGACCCAGGATTTGCAGATTCTTTCTCCTCGACCTGTTCCCCAGGTCTTCGAGTCTTCCCGCCCACCTCTTGTGTAGCGCCTCGTTCTGCTCCACTCTCACCGCCAGGCCCACGAGCTCGTCCTCGTTCTGACTGACTCTTTTCTGTACCTCCTGGATCTTAGCTTCGTGGACCTTCTGGGTGATCCCGAGTCCTTCAATTGCCGAAAGCATAGGCGCCAACATCTCTTTGCGTATCTCCTCGCGCTGCTCCTCGAAGCAGCGCTTGATGAACTCCTGCAGCTCCCCTTTGTCCCTGGCCGCCGCCATTTTATTTTCTTTCCCTCGCTTCTCCCGTTGCTCCAGTGCCGCTCCTTTGGCCGTTACACTTCTGGTCCGTTTAAAAAGTCTATGGAAACTCCTGAAAAAGGTCTGGGAGTCAGTTCCAGACGGGAGCTGCCGAATGCGCGACCTACTCCTCCATGGCCGCCACCGGAAGCCTCGTCCCTGCTCCTTCAATGGCCCTGGTAGATCCTTTCACAGTTGTTCCCTCTGCTGCTAGAATTCACCTTTGATAGAGTCAAGCCAGATTGCAGCTTTAAGCTTGCCCTTCCCCTGCCTGCATGCTGGAAGAGGCCCTTGTCTAAACCTGCAGCCAAAGCCAAATCCTTTACTGTTTCTGCCGGGTCTGGCAGCCAAAAGACATAACATTCCTGGGGGACACTGTCGGGGGAATGTTGCAGTCTTCTTCCCACACCGGGAAATGTCAAACAAATGCCATGGGGGGCCCTGTAAAAGAGCCCAAAAGTCCGTTCCACGCGGGAGCTACCGAATATGCGACCTAGCTCTGCATAACCGCACCCGGAAGTGCTGACCCTTTTTTTCCTTCAGATATCACAGAAGTGCAACTGCTCCATGCAGTTACAATGAGAACACAAGATTGTCACTTGATTTCATACTCACAGCCCTAAGCTCAGATACTAACACTGTGTGTAATGTGGGTGATAGCACAGAGGTGGGATCTGCACCTGATGAGACCTGAATGGCTTGCAGCCAGGGCAAGGACAAGGACAGAGCAGATGCCAGATCCCTGGAGGGAAAGGTTGTCCACAGGATCCGTTGAGCACTTTTGATAGGCCTACAGAAGAACACTGATGAATGTGCACTACAAAATGCTTTGCGCATTGGGAAGTATGCCAGAAAGCTTGCATTTCATGTCAAGGACCATGGAGAAGCCCATCACCAATCTGCCACGGGCTTTGCGCAGAGCATGAAGCCCATCCTTTCCAACATTAAAGTGGTAGCCAACAGCATCCTTGCAGAACCAACCATGGGCACAGCTTCCATTGCACTTCAAGCAGCTTCCACCAGATGTCTGAGTGCCACTCACACTGGAGTCATCCAAAGTCAGCTTGCGGCCATGTAAACTCCGACTTTTCCCATCATCGTAGTAGATTACAGAGTGAAAAGGGGTTAAAGCAGATTATGACGAATGTTGAGAAGTCACACCACGGGAGTGGCAGTGGTTCCAACTCGATTGGGCGAATGCAAAGATAGCTGAAAGAGGAGTTCATCGAGTGTTTTCAGGATAATTTCTTAGAGCAGCACATGCTGGAGCCAACCAGGGAGCAGGCTATTCTAGATGTGGTGATGCGCAATGAGACAGAATTAATTAATGACCTCATAGTAAAGGCGGCCCTTGGTAACAGTGATCATAATGTTATGAGCAGGATGTGAGGAGTATGTGTACGATCTAGCCCCACTACCCCACAGGCTATGCCACTAATTCAAAAGTTTATTTTTCGCACCAAAATAGCCAGTTGCTTACCTTCTCTACTGGTGCCCAGAATAAAAGAGACTTTAACCAAGTTTCTTCAATAAACTCAGAACGATTGTTTATTATAAAACAAAACTACTTTGATCAAATTGCTAGTATGGGTTGACGCACAATGGTAATCGGGAAGTATAACTATCTATCTTCCTAAAGAATTTCCCCAGCATACATAGAGACAAAGAGATTCTATCCCTCTGTAGAGATGGACTTCAGCGAATGGGCATTATCAAATGAAGGAAAAGGTTCATAGAGTCCCAACATTGTCGACTTTGAGGTCCCTCATGTGAAGCCGGTCCGCTGGTCTCGGTGGACGACTCAGAGTTCTCACCAACTGGTCTCAGCTTTGCAGGTGTCAAATTGCACTCAGATGAGAGTTCTCTGGCTGCTAGTTGATAGCTACACACAATTTTAGGCAAGGTAGAAGAAGACAGAGAGCCAGTTAGGGTAGCCTTCCTCCCTCAGCTTGTTCAATAACAAAACTGCCTTCAAAACCAGCAGCTGTTTCTCTCTCCCGTGTGACTTGCAGCAAGTCACCAACCATCCTTTTCAGTTTCTTCCCCTCCCTCATCTATTAAAATTAAAACAACAGATCTTCCTCAAGTACCAGAAAGGTCAAATGCTTTTCTTGGAACAGGCCTGCTGGTTGACAGGTCCAAGCTGAACTTATGACTTCCTTTAAAACAAGTTCCAAGGTCAATTGCACAGATCATGCCATGTCCTTCCATTTCGTAAAAGAAAAAAAAATCAGTCTTGAGAGATATGATTCCAACAATAACATGATTGAATTTCACATTCAGTTTGAGGGAGAGAAGACCAGGTCTAACCCTAACATCAGTAATATTTCAGTTGAGATGTAGTGGTGGATCGTCCCACTCCCACTCGAAGTTCCTCTCCAGCCTGAGGAGATGGCGTTAATCCTGGCACTCAGCAGGCAAGACAGTTTGCGAATCATGCTCTCAGCTTCAGAGAAGTGTATCTGAACAATACTGCTACTACATTATTTTCTGTTCCATTTGAATGGTCTCCTGCACCACAATGCTGTGGTCAGTTTGCTCATAGAATTTACAGTGCAGAAGGAGGCCATTCGGACCTTCAAGACTGCACCAGCTCTTGGAAAGACCACCCTATTTAAGCCAAGGCCCCCGCCCTATCCCTGTAACCCTGTAATCCTATTTAACCTTTTGGACACTAAGGGGCAATTTAGCAAGGCCAATCCACCTAACCTGTACATCTCTGGACTGTGGGAGGAAACCGGAGCTCCCGGAGGAAACCCACGCAGACACGGGTAGAAAGTGCAAACTCCACCCAGGCAGTCACCTGAGGCCGGAATTGAACCCGGATCCCTGGAGCTGTGAAGCAGCAGTGTCAACCACTGTGCCATCATGCCACCCCCATCACCCTGTGCTCTTCCCCACATAAACTGCAAGAACATTCAACCTGTTGGACAATTGCAAAGGCTGAGGCTCCTCCATTGCTGCCTTCTGGATCCCCATATCTGCCCTGCTCATCAACTCTGAGCCAAAGGTCCTCAAGCAGCAAATACTTACTGCAGGTGTGGTTGTTGTGGATCACACTGATATCCACCAGCTTCCACATGCTGCAGCTGCAACACATCATCTGCCCTGCCTTCTTAATTGTGTTTTCATTTAACTAATCAGGTTTCAAGTTTAGAATGTCACTCAACGATTATCCATCATTATATTATTAAATTTAACTATTAAACGATACGTTTAATATAATCTCCCACATAATAGTTTAATGGCCAGGTTAGAAGGGCAAAAAAAATGAAAGCACACCAATTACCTACCTGCAGACCAAATTAATGTGCCTGGCCTTCAATTCTGTAATCTCACTCTCTCTGGCTCCCTCTCTTGGACCATTCCTTTTTGTAAACGACCACACATCACCTTCTCCAGCACTGCACCAAATTCCTGGATTTAAGCACACGGTCTCCAGCTGCCATCCTTGTGTGACTTACAGAGCGAAGATAGGGTGCAGGATTGTTGGTAAATGCTGAAGTTTTGGCTGTTGCTACTGATATCACATTCAGATGATTTCTTCATTGAGAGCCCAGGCTCCTGCTGCTCCCAATACATTTGGTGACAAAGGCTGTCCTTTCATGCCAACGAGGTTGTACAGCATGCAGCAGACCATCACAAATCCTGATGTCCACTCTGCTGAGTATTGCAGGGTTCCTCCAGTGCGCTCCAGGCTTTCTTTCAATGCATGTTGTTGGTTGTACACTGAAGGTAGGAGCCATGTCATTACGGACATCCTTGCAGCCCAGCAGCCACCATGGCGGCTCAAATGAAGCTGGCACCATTGCAGAATTAATGGTGTCATGGTCACTACCAGGATACTGGAACTGCCAACAACTGGATTTTTTTTCTTCTTTACACTTACATTGTATGTGGCATTGCTGACAAGGCCAGCATTTGACAATGACAATAAACAAAATCCAAATCCATTTGTTGCCCATATCAAATAGCCTTTGAACTGGCTTACTAGGTCATTTCAGAGAACCATTAGGATCAATTGCATTGCTCTGCGTTGAAGTCAAATGTAGGCTGGACCAGGTAACGGTAAAAGTTTTTCTCCCCTAAAGGACAGGAGATCATAAGACCATAAGACATAGGAGCAGAATTAGGCCACTCGGCCCATCGAGTCCGGTCCGCCATTCAATCATGGCTGATATTTTCTCATCCCCGTTCTCCTGCCTTCTCCCCATAGCCCCTGGTCTCCTTATTAATCAAGAACCTATCGATCTCTGTCTTAAAGACACTCAGTGATTTCGTCTCCACAGCCTTCTGCGGTAAAGAGTTCCACAGATTCACCACCCTCTGGCTGAAGAAATTCCTCCTCATCTCAGTTTTAAAGGATCATCCCTTTAGTCTGAGATGGTGTCCTCTGGTTCTAGTTTTTCCTACAAACAGGGGGTAGCGCAGTGACCACAGATTTTGTGAGAGGATCGGGAAGGTGTTTTTAAAACTGCAGAACTTTAGTTTTGAGCTGAGCTCCGCCATGTTGCCCTGGGGCCAGTGCGGAGACAGCAACCATGCGCATGCGCCGGCGCGGTCCAGCCGTGGCGCGGATGTGCGGATCGCTTCGGCCGTGTACGGCCGGCTTTCGGCGCCGGAGCAGCGCACAGTACTCCGGCGCCGTTCTAGCCCCCGAAGAAGAGGAGAATTACTGGACCTGGAGGCCCATTGACGCCGGCGTCGCTCATGCCGGTTTTGACGCCGGCCTCAACACTTGGCCGTGATATCGGTGAATCCTGGCCGCCTTTGTGTAGGGTTTCCAGTGCTGTATAGAGAGAAAAGGGCCTGGGTTTAGGACCTTTTTTTGATCTCAGGAGAGATATCAGGTTGGGCTTTTCCCAGCCTTTCTCACAGAGATTTAACTTTCACAGGCCTGGCGGGAGAGAGAATGCTGGCAGCATTTAAATCTAGAGTTAAACCTTCACAGGACTGACAGAGTGTCCAAACCTGCTCAGCCGATACATCAGAAGTTCCAGCCTTTCTGGGAGAGATATTTAACAGGCTTCTGCTCAGCTCCTTCTCAGAACGAAACTGAAAGCAAAAATGGAAACAGCCTTCTGCTCCAGAAACTTCTGAAAGACTCTACCAATCTCAATCAAAAACAGAATATGTCCCAGAGATTCAGAAGATGTGATTGGCTGCTGATGATGTCCTTCAAAATGACATCATGAGCTGTGCCACACAACACACTGCATGAGAGGATGTGCCTGGGTTAGCTCAAATAGCAGCCTGCAGCGGAGGTGGGTGGGAGGGGGTGCTCAGCTCAAAACTAAAGTTCTGCAGTTTTAAAAACACCTTCCCGATCCTCTCGCAAAATCTGTGGTCTCTGCGCTACCCCCTGCTCCAGGACCATGTCCACCGAATGCAGCGCGTACTCCGAAATTGCTATCGCCGAATACTCTGATCCCCTAACCCCCGCCAGCAATGCCTTCCATACAATAAAAAAGTTTATCCTCGAATAAACCTTAGAACATAGAACAATACAGCGCAGTACAGGCCCTTCGGCCCACGATGTTGCACCGAAACAAAAGCCATCTAACCTACACTATACCATTATCATCCATATGTTTAAATGAGGAGAAAAATGAATACTCCCTTTCCCTCGGGTGCAAGAACCTCCCCGGGTACACCGCTCCCATTTCCCTCGTATGCCCGGTCACAGCGCCTTCGGCAGCCCCCGCCCCCCCACCCCCACCCCCTCCAGCCTGAGCGAGCGAGCGCAGCTGTGACCTATCCATCCTTGGCTCTTGCACCAAATTCCAATCCTTCCCCTCCCCAATATTAGCTTGTGTGAATCTAGGTCCAGAATGGCCCCATACACTTTCCTCCCAAATCCTGCATCATCCCAGTTAGGGCCATACGCACTTGCCAACGCCACCAACCTCCCCTTCAACACCCCTGTTACTATCACATATCTATCCCCCAGGTCCGCCACCACCTTCTCCATCTGGAACCTCACCCCCTTACCCACCAACACCGCTTACCCCCCACACCCTACTGTCGAACCCCGAATGAAATACGTGGCTCACCCAGCCCTTCCTGAGCCTCACCTGGTCTTTCACCTTCAGATGAGTCACCCGTAGCATGATAAGATCGGACTTTAAGCTTTTAAGGTGTGCAAACACCCTCGACCTCTCTACTGGCCCCCCAAACCCTCCACATTCAACATAACCTTCCTGACCGGGGGTCTCTCTGGGTTTGGCCCGCCCCGTCCCATTGTTGCCATCGAACCTCTCCCCCTCCCAGAATCCCCCCCATTCACTTCCTCTCAAAAACACCTCATCCAGTATCAGTCCCCTCCCCCCATTTTTCACACATCCCAGGCCCATCGAAACCTGTTCAATCAGGTTCCAATGACTGCAGCCCCTCCCTCACCACACTCCCGTTGACTAGCCAGCTTAAGCTTGCTAGTGTAGAGGCCCCTGCCCAGGCCCCATTCCCCTCCCATCCCCACCCCTCAGCCTGGTCCCAGGAAAACATATACATCCCCTTAAAACAAACAAACCCAGTGCAAACACACAAACCCCAGAATCTGTCATTGCAAAAAAAGCCCACCTCCTGCCTTATCCTGCAGCTTCACCCCATTTAATACATATAACAGCATAAAATAAAAAATAGAACTGTGTACAATCTTCCATCTCTCCTACCCCCAGTCCAAGACCAGTCCTCAGTCCCATTTCTCACGTCTGCCCCAGTCCATCTGTCTTCACAAACGCCTCCGCTGCTTCCACCTTCTCGAAGTGAAAGTTTTGAAATTATAGATCACCCTCAACTTAGCTGGATACACTACACCGAACCGCACACCACTGTTATACAGTGCCGTATTCACTCGGCCAAAGGCCGCCCGCCTCCTCGCCAACTCCACAGTTACGTCCTGGTATATACATATACCAGCTCCAGCCCATTGTACCTCTTGCTTCTGCTTCGCCCAACTCAGGACCCTCTCCTATGGAAACAAATAATCACCGCTCTTGGCAGCTTATTCGCCTTTGGTTTAGGCCTCAATGACTGATGAGCCCGATTCAGTTCGTACCGGAGGGATCTTCTCCCTCCCCCAACAGCTCCGCCAACATCTTGGCAAAGTACTCAGTCAGCCTCGGGCCCTCTATCCCTTCGGGCAGGTCCATGATCCTCAGATTTTGCCGCCTAGATCTGTTTTCCAGATCCTCCAATTTAACTCGCAAACCTTTGTTGGCCTCCTCCACTCTCTGCAGCTCCTCACCCCTCGAGGTGAGCTGATCGCTGTGTTGCGACAAGGCCTCCTCACCTCCCTTCAGTTTCTCACCCTGCTCCTGCACCTTGTCCGATTCCGTCGACACCGCTGCCTTCACCGGGGCAATTGCCTCCTCTCACCAGCACCTCCATGTGCTTTTCAAACTGTTTTTCTAATTCCATAACCATCACCTCAGTCATCCTTTCAGCTGTGAACAGTGTGGCCCCATCCAGTGACACAGCTTCTGCCATTTTTCCAGTTGCCGAGTGACCCTTTCGCTTGACGACGAACCTTCACTTGCGCCCTTCTTCACAGCGGCTTTATTTTGGTTTTTGGACATTTCCTTCCTTGTGTCTTCCTGCATTTATTTGATGAAACATTGCCCCTGGGACCGGACATTATATTCTAAAAGATCAAGCCTCGAGCAGGAGCCACGCAATGTGCGACTTCCTCCTATATACCGCCACCAGAGGTCCCCGCTACAATGGTCTCATTGACACCTATTCTAAGGCACACCAATCGGTTGTGGTCAAATAAACACTCCGCCCTGAAATTGAGTCAGTGTCTGTGGATTTCTTTCTCAGAACCCCCCCAGATGATTTATCATATGAGCGTTTCCAAACTCCACTCCCACGAACATATTATAAAATTTTCTCTCGTGATAAGGTCATCCATTAACAGCTTGCATTCTGAAATCCACTCCACGTTATCCAAAGGACTCTCGAATAGCGCTTTTCTAACAGCGAATCCACTCCAGTTTTTACACCAACCCCTTTTAGGATTTTTGTGTTTTGCACACACAAATTCCAGTATCCAGTCACTGATTACTCCATAATTATTTCACTTAACATCTCACAAACTGAAGTAAGGTGTCACAAACTTTGGAACCACTTCAGATAACTTTCATTAGTCAGCTCATTTACAGTTCCTTTAACATCAGGGTCACTGTGAACTCCTCTTCATTTATCTAATTTCCTTAAGTAGCTTTAGATTTCTGGCACCGACTTTCTTAATCATTATTCCATACAGCACTGTGGGTGTACCTACACCTGAGACTGCAGCGGTTCAAGAAGGCAGGTCACCACCACCTTCTGAAGGCAACTAGGGATGGGCAATAAATGCTGATCTATCAAGCAACATCCACACCTCATAAATGAATTTTAAAATTCCATTGTATGGCTTTTCCTTTAGCAAAGCTGAGAGAGATGTGACTTCTCCCCTACTGCTGTAGCATCAAGCTAAAACTAAAGAACAACTAATTTTTTTTTTTACAAGGGCCTCTAGTTGTTAGGCAACTATTTTTGTCTTCGCCCTGTAGCTCTCTCTATCACAATAGAATCCCTGTTGGAATTGAAACCAACCCCCCCCCCCCTCCCTCCCCACACACACACCATTGTCCAGTATGAATCTAACTATAGGTCCCTTCCAGGCAGAAACATTCAATTAAACCCATCTATAATGATGCCTTATTTCTAATGTTCACCAATGCAAATAAAAATCCTATAAAGCTGCAGTCTCTAAATAGTTGATCGCAATAGTCAGATCATTCCTGGAATTCAAAATGTCAATTGTAATTGCCTGCAAACCATACCAAAATTGCCCAAGATTCTCTTAATGATGAGCAAATCAGTTCATCGCCTGCCTAACCGTGCCAAAAATCCGCAACATTCAGTTAATGAGATTCTCACAGGTGCCAAAACTAGAATAAACTGGGTGAAGATAAAATGATGAGCGAAGAGCCAGGGACCTCCAAGAGGACAAAATGTTACCATTTCCAGTGGAATGGGAAAACAAATTTACTTTTATGAATGTCAAAGACAAGTTCATTTGTCTCATTTGTTCACTTTTGCCTTGAGTTAAAGAGATAATCTGGAACGGATTCACAAGACAAGGCATGCAAAATGTCAGAAAAATGTCCCTTTAAACAGCGCGATTCGGGCGAAGAAATTTGGGGAGCTAAAGGGAATTTTGAACAGCCACTCTTCAAAACCAGTGGCTAAAGGTAAGGTTAGCAAAGAGGCATCTTTTCGCATTTGCCATCTGCTAGCGAAACATAAGAAACCATTCACCGATGGCGAAGTTCAAAGATATCAAGGAGGCTATGACGTCCGCTGCCGACACTTTTTTCAAAGACTATAAATTCTGACAGCCATCAAGAGCATGCTGCTTGGCACTATAACAGTAGCCAGAAGGGTGGAAATGTTGTCCAAGGATGTGTCTCAGCAAATACACCAAGACCTATCAAGCTGTGACTGTTTCTCAGTGCAGTTCGATGAGTTAGAGGACATGACAGATACGGGGCCCAGTGGATTTAATGCCAAGTGAACGAAAACAAAGACTCAACAACAAAGGAAAACTTTCACACTATTTTTGCCTCTCAAAGAGAGGACAAGAGGCGAAGATGTCTACAACAAATTTAAAAGGTATGTGACTGAGAGATTTCGATCAAAGAACAAAGCAAAATACAACACAGGAACAGGCCCTTCGGCCCTCCAAGCCCGTGCTGACCATGCTGCCCGTCTAAACTAAAATCTTCTATACTTCCTGGGTCCGTATCCCTCTATTCCCATCCTATTCATGTATTTGTCAAGATGCCCCTTAAATGTCACTATCGTCCCTGCTTCCACCACCTCCTCCGGCAGCGAGTTCCAGGCACCCACTACCCTCTGTGTCAAAAACTTGCCTTGTACATCTCCTCTAAACCTTGCCCCTCGCACCTTAAACCTATGCCCCCTAATAATTGACCCCTCTACCCTGGGGAAAAGCCTCTGACTATCCACTCTGTCTATGCCCCTCATAATTTTGTAGACCTCTATCAGGTCGCCCCTCAACCTCCGTCGTTCCAGTGAGAACAAACCAAGTTTATTCAACCGCTCCTCATAGCTCCTCATACCAGGCAAAATCCTGGTAAATCTCTTCTGCACCCTCTCCAAAGCCTCCACATCCTTCTGGTAGTGTGGCGACCAGAATTGAACACTATACTCCAAGTGTGGCCTAACTAAGATTCTATACAGCTGCAACATGACTTGCCAATTCTTATACTCAATGCCCCGGCCAATGAAGGCAAGCATGCCATATGCCTTCTTGACTACCTTCTCCACCTGTGTTGCCCCTTTCAGTGACCTGTGGACCTGTACACCTAGATCTCCCTGACTTTCAATACTCTTGAGGGTCCTACCATTCACTGTATATTCCCTACCTGCATTAGACCTTCCAAAATGCATTACCTCACATTTGTCCGGATTAAACTCCATCTGCCATCTCTCCGCCCAAGTCTCCAAACGATCTAAATCCTGCTGTATCCTCTGACAGTCCTCATCGCTATCCGCAATTCCACTAACCTTTGTGTTGTCTGCAAACTTACTAATCAGACCAGTTACATTTTCCTCCAAATCATTTATATATACTACGACCAGCAAAGGTCCTAGCACTGATCCCTGCGGAAACTGGTTTCAAATCATAACCGAAGTTGCACCGACAATGCTGGGTGTTAATGGAGGCTTTGTTGTACTTTGCAGAAATGATCCTGAATTCCCTTCCTTGGTCAAGTACCACTGTGTTATCCACCAACAAATGCCAGCACGCAAGATTATTGACTTTTCTCATGTAATGACGGTTGTTGTCAAGATCAGCAATTCAATTTGTGCCAGGGTACTGCAACATCGCTTGATCAAATTGTTACTCACTGAGCTTGATGCCACCTATGGTGAGATAATACTTCATGCAGATATGAGGTGGTTAAGTTAAGGGAAAGTCGGGTGGCATGGTAGCGCAGTGGTTAGCATTGCTGCCTACGGCGCTGAGGGTCCCAGGTTCGATCCCGGCTCCGGGTTACTGTGTGTGTGAAGTTTGCATATTATCCCCGTGTCTGCGTGGGACTCACCCCCACAACCCAAGGATGTGCAGGTTAGGTGGATTGGCCAAGCTAATTTGCCCCTTCATTGGAAAACAATAATTGGGTACTCTAAATTTGTGTCATGTGAGAGTACCTTTAAGACATGGATGTTTAAGCAATATACCTTTAAGGAAACAGTGATGTCAGAGAGTGGGTGGAGCTGGGCTTTAGATCAGCCATTTTGGCAGTTTTTAGTTTCAGTTTTGAAAAAGTGCTGGTGTGTGTCTGTGTGTTTCCAGAGAGCTGCAGTTTTGCAGTTTGAAAACAGCTTGGGAGTGTCTGTGTTTGCAGTGAGATGGATCGCTGACATGAAAGACTATCTCTGGATCATTTGGGTGATTTAAACTCATAATAGTAAAGCCTTTAACCTGATGTGATTCTGTTTAAAGGTGTTAAGTCTCTTGGAAGTTTGAAGGAACATTTTGAGGAATTATTTACTGTTGCAATATTTTCTGAGTTATCTTTGAAGTAAGGGGTGTTAAGAGATCCAATGTTTATTTAAGATGTTAAGTTGAGTTCATGGAATAAACATGCTCGGAAAAGCAACAAATCCATTAAAGGGAGAGGTAGGTTGAACTCCAAGATACATTTTGGGGTTCTGGAAACGCCTCACCCATAACAATTGGGGGCTCATCCGGGATAAAAGTCTATCTATTGGATTGGCTTTTGTGAACTTAAAGACAGTGAACGATTGTTGCTTTTCCGTTGTGGTATTTTAGTTTAAGTGGTGAGGGTGTTGTGAACAATGGCTCTTTCAGAGGCTCAGAATTTTTTTGGGGTGGAGAATATCACACGTAGTACTTTACGGACAGAAACGAAAAGCAGACTGTTAGATTTGGCAAGAACATTGCAGTTAACATTACCTGACGAAATGCGAAAAGATGAGGTAATTATGGCGGTGGTTAAGCATTTAAAGTTGCCTGAGATAGAGTCTGACTCATTGGAAATGGCAAAAATTAAACAAATGGAACATGAGAAAGAATTAAATCGGCTTGAATACGAGAGTGAGAGAGAGGAAAAAGAAAGAGAAAGAGAGAGAGAGGAAAAAGAAAGAGAAAGAGAGAGAGAGGAAAAGGAAAGGAGAGAGAAGAAAGGAGAAAAGAAAGAATAGCCCTAGCAGAACAAAAAGAAAAAGAAAGGGAGATACAGATCAGGGAAAAAGATAAAGAGAGGGAGTTTGAACTTCAGAAAATGGCCATGAAACAGGACAATCAGTTAGAATTGGCAGACGTAAAGGGAAATATACAGTTGGATGATAGTGATGAGGATAGTGAGAAAGAGCGTCATAGTCGAAGGCTTGGTGGGAATCTATTTAAATATGTCCAAGCATTGCCAAGGTTTGACGAGAAGGAAGTGGAAGCTTTTTTCATTTCATTTGAGACGGTAGCTAAACAAATGAAATGGCCACAGGACATGTGGGTGTTACTGATTCAAATAAAGCTGGTAGGTAGAGCTAGTGAAGTGTTTGCATCACTACCGGAGGAGGTATCTGGAACGTATGAGGAGGTGAAGAAATCCATCTTAAGTGCATATGAGCTAGTGCCTGAAGCTCACAGACAAAGAAATTTAAGGAAATAATTTGGTCAAACATTCATGGAGTTTGAAAGGCTCAAACAGAGTAATTTTAATAGGTGGATAAGGGCTGTGAAAATAGACCAAAAGTATGAAGCTCTCAGAGAAATTATACTTTTGGAGGAGTTTAAAAATTCAATTCCTGATGTAGTGAGAACTCATGTGGAAGAACAGAGGGTTAAAACGGCGAGATTAGCAGTGGAAATGGCAGATGATTATGAATTAGTTCATAAATCAAAGATTGGTTTCCGACATCAGTTTCAGCCGGTGAGGGATAGAAACATGAGAAATACTCAAGTGGTAAAGGTAAAGGTGATCTGATGGGAGACAATAAAGAGAGTGTACCTCAGATTAAAAAGGAAATCCAGGAGGGTGGAAAAGAAATGAAAAGTTTCAGATGTTTTCACTGTAATAAACTAGGCCATGTAAAGTCACAGTGTTGGTGGTTGAAGAAAAGCACTGGGAAGGCTGATGTGGTAAAATAGGATAAGACAAATAGGGTTTGTTAGAGTGGTAAAGGAAAGCCCACAGGAAGCGAAGGAGGTGCAAACAATTGTACAGACTGTTCAAGAAGTAATTGTTAAGAAGGGGCCAGATGTCTTTAAAGAATTTACTTGTGTGGGTAAGGTTTACTCATGTGTATCAGGAGGAGCAGGTAAAGAAGTTACAATTTTAAGAGATACAGGGGCTAGTCAATCTTTTATGGTAAGAGATGAGGAATGATGTAGTTTGGGAAGAATGTTGCCAGAAAAGGTGGTGATATGTGGAATTCAGGGTGAGAGGAGTAGCGTTCCATTATATAAGGTAAGGTTGGAAAGTCCAGTGAAGAGTGGTGAAGTGGTAGTAGGAGTAATAGAGAAACTATCTTGTTCAGGAATACAGTTTATCTTGGTTAATGATATAGCTGGATCGCCGGTGGGAGTGATGCCTACTGTGGTTGATAAGCCAGTGGAAAATCAGTCAACTGAAGGGTTGAAGGACAAATATCCTGGGATTTTTCCGGATTGTGTAGTAACAAGGTCGCAAAGTCACAGGTTAAGACAAGAGGAGAAATCAAAGAGTGAAGATGAAGTTGAAGTACAATTATCGGAAACGATTTTTGATCAGATGGTTGAAAAAGAACAAGAACAGGTGGAGGATGAGGCGGATATTTTTAGTTCAGGAAAATTGGCGTAGTTACAACAGAAAGATGTAGAAATAAAACAGATATATCAGAAAGCATATACGGAAGAGGAATCTGAGAGTATACCAGAGTGTTATTACCGTAAAAATGATGTCTTGATGAGAAAATGGAGACCTGTACATATGCAGGCGGATGAAAAGTGGGCAGAAGTTCATCAAGTAGTATTGCCGGTAGGGTTTAGAAAGGAGGTGTTGCGAGTTGCACATGAGGTACCAGTGGGAGGTCATTTGGGAATAAGGAAAACTCAAGCTAAAATCCAGAAACATTTTTAATGGCCTGAACTACATAAAGATGTAGTTAAATTTTGTCAATCATGTCACACATGTCAAGTGATAGGGAAACCTCAAGCAGTGATAAAACCAGCGCCCTTAATACCCATTCCAGCATTTGAGGAACCTTTTACAAGGGTCCTAATCGATTGTGTAGGACCGCTTCCTAAAACAAAAAGTGGGAATCAATATCTTTTGACTGTAATGAATGTGTCTACTAGGTTTCACAGGCCATTCCAGTACGTAATATTACAGCTAAAATGACTGTGGAGGAGTTACTTAAATTCTTTACTAGATATGGACTACCCACAGAAATTTAATCGGATCAAGGAACAAATTTTACTTCAAACTTATTCCAAGAAGTTATGGATAGCTTAGGAATAAAACAATTTAAATCAACTGCGTACCATCCAGAATCGCAGGGAGCGTTAGAAAGGTGGCATCAGACATTAAAGACAATGTTGAGGGTTTATTGTCAAGATTATCCAGAGGATTGGGATAAAGGAATTCCATTTGTACTGTTTGCAATTAGGGATGCACCCAATGAGTCAACCAAATTTAGTCCTTTTGAATTAATTTTTGGCCATGAGGTAAGAGGACCATTAAAATTGATTAAGGAAAAATTGGGTGAGTGAGAAATCAGAAATTACTTTATTGGATTAAGTGTCAAATTTTAGGGAACAATTTATTAGAGCAGGTGAATTGACTAGACAACATTTGAAAGTTGGACAAAATGTGATGAAATGGGTCGCGGACAAGAAATCCAAAGTTCATAGTTTTGCCAGTGGAGATAAAGTTTTCGTGTTGTTACCAGTGGTAGGTGAGCCTTTAAAAGCTAGGTTTTGTGGACCTTATCAGATTGAAAGGAAATTAAGTGAGGTGAATTATGTGGTAGCACATAGAAGGAAGGAAGACTCACTAAGTGTGTCATGTGAATATGCTTAAAAGGTACTTTGAAAGGGAAGGAGAGAAAAAGGAGGTTTTAATAATTCTAACTCAAAGTGACGAACCAAATCCAGATGACTGTGAATTTGACGTATCTCAAATTAAATTGGAAAACTAGGATATTCTTAAAAATTGGGAGAAATTGTTGAGTTATCTTCCAGAGGAAAAACAAACTGACCTGAAAGAGTTATTGATATCACATGGGCAAGTTTGTGGAGATAAATTGGGAAGTACTAAAATGGCTATACATGATGTAGATGTGGGAAATGCTGTTCCAATCAAACAACATCCATGTAGAGACCCTTTAAAATTGGCATAGGTTAACAAAGATTGAGAGTCTGCTTAAAAATGGCATAATTGAGGTGGGTTGCAGCCACCATCATAGTGATGGTACCTAAACCAGACAGTATCCAACGGTTGTGTGTGGACTATAGAAAGGCTAATGCAGTTACAAGAATGGACTCTTATCCTATCCCATGTTTGGAGGATTGCATTGAGAAAGGGGACAGTCTGCTTTTATTTCCAAACTGGATTTACTTAAAGGTTACTGGCAGGTACCTTTATCCGAAAGGGCGAAGGAGATTTCAGCTTTTGTGACTCCAGATGGTATCTACCAATTCAAAGTTATGCCATTTGGCATGAAAAACACCCCAGCCACATTTCAACAGTTAACTAACAAAGTTGTTTCAGGATTACCCAATTGTGCGGTATACATCGACGATCTAGTAATTTTCAGCCAGACATGGACTGAACATTTGAAATATCTGATGGAGTTATTCGATCGACTTCAGGAGGCGGATTTGTTGATAAACCTAGCCAAAAGTGAATTTGGAAAAGCGCGTTATTGATATTACATGGGCAAGTTTGTAGAGATAAATTGGGAAGTACTAAAATGGCTATACATGATGTAGATGTGGGGAATGCTATTCCTATCAAACAACATCCATATAGACTTAATCCTTTAAAATTGGCACAGGTTAACAAAGAGATTGAAAGTATGCTTAAAAATGGCATAATTGGAGTGGGTTGCAGCCAATGGAGCTCACCCATAGTGATGGTACCTAAACCAGACGGTACCCAACGGTTGTGTGTGGATTATCGAAAGGTAAATGCAGTTACAAGAACGGACTCTTATCGTATCCCACGTTTGAGGGATTGCATGGAGAAAGTGGGACAATCTGCTTTTATTTCCAACTTCCAGACATGGAATGAACATTTAAAGCATCGTATGAAGCTCTTCGATCGACTTCAGGAGGCGGGTTTGTGATGAACCTAGCCAAAAGTGAATTTGGAGAAGCCCGAATCACCTTCCTTGCGGAGTTTCCGTTACCTTCAAGACAAAGGGAAATAATGCAATCTCTTAGCATGAATGAATTTGATCGACCCTTTGTGCAAAATATTTGTGGCGTGATGACTTCACTGATGGAATTGCTGAAGAAACGTTAAAAAATTCAACGGACAGCGGATTTTCAACAGGTATTTGACTGCCTGAAAGCTGTGATCACCAATGTTCCTGTATTGGAGAATTTAGCAAGGGACTCTATCGTCAGATTGAACTAAAGTATCTGACTTTAAATAGAAATGCCGAGGAGTAGCGGAATGGATGGATCGTGCAGAAACTTTGTTCAAAGAGACTGTCAATCGAGAAGGATTTCGGTTGGTGGAAGAAGATCAAAGAAAAATTGATTATATTATTATACCTGTTTGCATGAGTTATTATTTTTTTTAACAAAAAAGTATATTTACTGTGTACGTTTCTTAGTGGATGATGCAAAAGTGAATAATGAAAACATCTTGAAGTTGATGGGTTTTTTTTGTTCTTGGGGGAGGTGTCATGTGAGAGTACCTTTAAGACATGGATGTTTCAGCAATGTACCTTTAAGAAAACAGTGATGTCAGAGAGTGGGTGGAGCTGGGCTTTAGATCAGCCATTTTGGCAGTTTTTCGTTTCAGTTTTGTAAAAGAGCTGGTGTGTGTCTGTGTGTTTCCAGAGAGCTGCAGTTTTGCAGTTTGAAAACAGCTTGGGAGTGTCTGTGTTTGCAGTGAGATGGATCTCTGACATGAAAGACTATCTCTGGATCATTTGGGTGATTTAAACTCATAATAGTAAAGCCTTAAACCTGATGTGATTCTGTTTAAAGGTGTTAAGTCTCTTGGAAGTTTGAAGGAACATTTTGAGGAAATATTTACTGTTGCAATATTTTCTGAGTTATCTTTTAAGTAAAGGGTGTTAAGAGATCCAATGTTTATTTAAGATGTTAAGTTGAGTTTGTGGAATAAACAGTGTTTTGTGTTTAAAAAACCCACGTGTCCATAATTGTAATCCCACACCTAGGGAGCAAGCCGTGTGCTAGGAAAAGCAACAAATCCATTAAAGGGTAAGGTAGGTTGAACTCCATGATACATTTTGGGGTTCTGAAAACGCCTTGCCCATGACATTTGTATAAAAAATAGTTGAGGGAAAGTCCTCCAGAGACTTTTAGATTTGCTCCCTGAAATTGTCACTTTTTTAAAATCAAGAAATGAGGCATGTAGCGAGCTGTCAGATAATGCATAGTTGCTAGACTTGACGTTTCTTAACATAAGTGCAAAATTGAAGGAGCTGAATCGTGAACTGCAAAGGAGCGACAGAGACTTGTCACACATGATCAGTCCAATGAATGTGTTCAACTTGAAAATTGACCTGTGGTCCTCTCAGTTAAAGAATAAAATTACAGGGGCAGCACGGTGGCACAGTGGAAAGCACTGCTGCCTCACGGCGCCGAGGTCCCAAGTTCAATCCCGGCTCTGGGTCACTGTTCTTGTGGAGTTTGCTCATTCTCCCCGTGTTTGCACGGGTTTCGCCCCCATAATCAAAAGATTATAGAATTTCATAGAATTTACACTGCAGAAGGAGGCCATTCGGCCCATCGAGTCTGCACCGGCTCTTGGAAAGAGCAACCTACCCAAGGTCAACACCACCACCCTATCCCCATAACCCAGTAACCCCACCCAACACTAAGGGCAATTTTGGACACTAAGGGCAATTTATCATGGCCAATCCACCTAACCTGCACATCTTTGGACTGTGGGAGGAAACCGGAGCACCCGGAGGAAACCCACGCACACACGGGGAATATGTGCAGACTCCGCACAGTCAGTGGCCCAAGCCGGAATCGAACCTGGGACCCTGGAGCTGTGAAGCAATTGTGCTATCCACAAGGCTACCGTGCTGCCCGATGTGCAAGGTAGGTGGATTGGCCACACTAAACTGCACCTTAATTGGAAAAAATGAATTTGGTACTCTAAATTTATCTTAAAAAAAGAATAAAATTACTGAGTACTTCCCCAATTGGGAGAAAATCCAACAATGGTCAAACAGAAAGGGTTCCTTCCAAATAAACTGTGTGACCACCTGAACACACTGTAAAAGAAATTCAGCAGATGATTTCAGGAGTTAGACAAGATGGAACAAATCACTATGTTTGTCTCTAATCCTTTTCTTGAAAAATGAAATGAAAATCGCTTATTGTCACAAGTAGGCTTCAAATGAAGTTCCTGTGAAAAGCCCCTAGTCGCCACATTTCGGCGCCTGTTCAGGGAGGCTGGTACGGGGAATTGAACCCGCGCTGCTGGCTTTGTTCTGCTTTACAAGCCAGCTGCTTAGCCCACTGTGCTAAACCAGTCCACTTTCTTCAAGTGGACATTGGAGAACTGACAACTCAATTTCATCAGATGTTTGAACAAAGCAGTGGACTTGACGTGGAAACCATCACCATGAAAAATGACATAAAGCTGAAAGCTTGTTCAGAGGACAAAGACTTTGGGGGACTTGTAAGGACCTCTTATGACATTCTGCTCACACGAGGTGAAGGAGTACTTTGGTTCCACATACCTCTGAGACAAGGCTTTTTCCCAGATGAAAATCATCAGGTCCAAGTATCACACTCGTCTCACAGATGCCCATCTGATGGATTGGATGAGATTGGCCATCTCAAACTATGACCCTGACTTCACAGCACTCTCAGATAGCGTGCAAGCACAGGCGTCACGCTAAGAATAGTTGAGTGTTATGCATGGTGTACATTTTTGGGGGGGTTAGTAAAGTTGAGTTTTTTCGAGTAGATCTTGTGCAGTATTTAGATTCTAAAAGTGCTCTTGTGCTTAAAAAGGTTGGAGATCACTGCCTTGAACCTACTTTTGTTTTCCTAACACAGTCCATATCCAAATGCAACAAGACCTGGACAATATTCAGGCTTGGGCTGCTAAGTGCCAAGTAACATTAACACCACACAAATGCCAGGCAATTACCATCCCAACAAAAGAGAATGTAACTGTTATATTACTGGGTCGAGTAATATGTATCGTTACTAGTTGCTGTTGATGCAGATGGTCTGATGGTGTGATCCTGAAGAAACCTTCAACTTAAAGCAAACTAATTTATTAAAGTAACGATTGATTATATCTGAGTTCGACACTCTATAGAACTATCTCTAGAAATCAAGAAATTAAATATGATTGTATTAAATGATTCACAACTATAAATGCTAACTATACTGAGAGCTATCTATCATACATTACTGCTTACTAAACACGCCTGGGTTGAAAGGGACCAAGATCCTCTGGGAGCTGATACTTATAGGTGGATCTAGTGGTGCCCTCTTGTGGTAGTGTTACAGCTAGATGTTATAATTAACCCTTTAGTTATATATACATATACATATCATTACAGTAACCATTTCCCATTGACATTCAATGGCATTACCATCGATCAATTCCCCACTTCAAGATCCTGGTGGTTACCATTGACCAGAAATTCAACTGGACTAGCCATAAAAATACTCTGGCAAAAAGAGCAGATCAGAGCCTAGGGATCCTGTAGTGAGTAACTCACCTCCTGAGTTTCTGTTTAAAGAACATGACCAGCCAGTGTTACAGGAGTAGCATAGTGTGGTAGTCTGTGTAGAGGTATTACGGTACCTGGTAAGGCTGGAACACCATTGGTAGATATTGTATGTTTCCTATTGGTCAGGCTGTATGGTAGCTCCGATCTGCAAGGTGGGGTATAAGAGCCCGTGCCACCCCAGCAGCCTTCTTTCTGTACCTGAGCTGCTGGGGGAAACATCTAGCTTATTAAAGCCTTCAGTTGGACTACAACCTCGCTTTAGTGGTCATTGATCGTGGATCAAATTTAATAAGCGAGATTTAAAAGGATGGAGCTCTGAATCAAGCCGGAGTGTCTGCAACTCAGCCACCACGCGGCAAACTCACCGGCAACCTTCAAGGACTGGCTGGCGTGTTTTAACGGATATCTCGTAACGGCCGAAAACACACCCACGGGAGAACAGAAATTGCAAGTCCTGCACTCGAGGGTGAGCCCGGAAATTTACACCCTCATCGAGGATGCGGACGACATCGATGCAGCAATGGAGCTGCTAAAAGGACATTATATTCGCCCGGTAAACCAGGTCTACGCCCGACATCTGCAAGCAACGAGGCGACAAATCCCTGGGGAATCGCTGGAAGAATTCTACCGTGCGCTCCTGGTGTTAGGGAGAAACTGCAGCTGCCCGCAAGTTTCGGCGAGCGACCACACAGAACCTTTGATACGGGACGCTTTCGTTGCAGGTATACTGTCCTCCCAAATCCGCGAGCGATTGCTGGAGAGACACCCAATGCCTCAAGGAGGCACGGGCCCTTGCAGGCTCCCGAATCGCCCGCGCCTACATCCCCGACCGCGCGGCAGCCCCCTGGGCAGCGTGGAACCCCTCCGCAGCCGACCCCGAGACATCTCCCATCCCCCCACAAGCTTGTGCTGCAAGGCAGCCTGGCAACCCCGGGGGGCCCCGCTGCTACTTTTGCGGGCAGGCCAAGCACCCCCGGCAGCGCTGTCCGGCTCGCGCATCCACCTGCAAGGGATGCGGTAAAAAGGGCCACTTTGTGGTGGTATGCCAGGCCCGTGCGGTCGCTGCGGTCTCTGGTGGCGAATGCGGACCGCCACCACAACCCTCTCCACAGTCCCCGTGCGGCCAGCGGGCACCGCCATCTTCCTCCTCCAGGGCCACCTGCGGCCCTCTTGTCCCGCGGACGCCATGTGCGATGGATGGGCGCCGCCATTTTGTACACCCCCAGCCATGTGCGACCAATGGGCGCCGCCATCTTGGATGGACTACCAGGACCCCAGCTCGGCTGACCACACACCGCCCGAAGAGAACACTCAACTGCTGCCGCGATGAGCCTCGGTGAGCCTGGACCAGGCCCGGCCTCGAACACTCTCAACTGCTACAACAACAGTACTAATCAACGGACACGAGACGTCCTGCTTAATCGACTCTGGGAGCACGGAGAGCTTCATACACCCAGACACGGTAAGGCGCTGTTCTCTCCCCGTCCACCCCGTTAATCAAAAAATCTCCCTGTCCTCCGGTTCCCACTCAGTGGAGATAAAGGGGTTTTGTATAGCAAACCTCATGGTCCAGGGAAGGGAGTTTAAAAATTACCGGCTCTACGTCCTTCCCCAGCTCTGCGCGGCCACACTCCTAGGGTTAGATTTCCAGTGCAATCTCCAAAGTATAACTTTCAAATTCGGCGGCCCTCTACCCCCTCTCACTGTCTGCAGCCTCACGACCCTCAAGGTCGATCCGCCTTCCCTGTTTGCGAACCTCACCCCGGATTGCAAACCCGTCGCCACCAGGAGTAGACGGTACAGTGCCCAGAATCGGATCTTTATTAGGTCAGAGGTCCAAAGGCTACTGAGGGAAGGAGTTATTGAAGCGTGCAACAGCCCCTGGAGAGCTCAAGTAGTGATGGTAAAGACCGGGGAGAAGCATAGGATGGTCATCGACTACAGTCAGACCATCAACAGGTTTACGCATCTGGACACGTACCCCCCATATCCGACCTGGTAAACAGGATCGCGCATTACAAGGTCTTCTCCACGGTGGATGTTAAGTCCGCCTACCACCAGCTCCCCATCCGCACTAGTGACCACAAACACTGCCTTCGAGGCAGATGGGCGGCTCTCCCACTTCTTAAGGGTTCCCTTCGGTGTCACTAATGGGGTCTCGGTCTTCCAGCGCGAGATGGACCGAATGGTTGATCGGTACGGTTTACAGGCAACATTCCCGTATCTCGATAATGTCACCATCCGCGGCCACGACCAGCAGGACCACGACACCAACCTCCGAAAATTCCTCCAGACCGCAAAGATCCTTAACCTTACATAAATGCGTGTTTAGCACCGACCGTCTAGCCATCCTCGGCTACGTAGTGCGAGACGGAGTTATAGGCCCCGACCCTGAACGCATGCACCCCCTTATGGAGTTCCTCCTCCCTCACTGCTCCAAGGCCCTGAAGCGCTGCCTAGGGTTTTTCTCTTACGATGCCCAGTGGGTCCCCAACTATGCGGACAAGGCCCGTCCCCTGGTCCAATCCACAGTTTTTCCCCTGTCGATAGAGGCCCGCCAGGCCTTCAGCCACATCAAAGCAGACATTGCAAAGGCCTCGATGCACGCCATCGACGAGTCCCTCCCCTTCCAGGTCGAGAGCGACGCGTCTGACGTAGCTCTGGCGGCCACCCTCAACCAAGCGGGCAGACCGGTGGCCTTCTTCTCACGTACCCTCCATGCTTCCGAGATCCGCCACTCCTCAGTCGAAAAGGAGGCCCAGGCCATAGTAGAAGCTGTGCGACATTGGAAGCATTACCTGGCCGGCAGGCGATTCACTCTCCTCACTGACCAACGGTCGGTTGCTTTCATGTTCGATAATGCACAGCGGGGCAAGATAAAACAGTATAAGATCTTGCAGTGGAGGATCAAACTCTCCACCTATAACTACGAGATCTTGTATCGTCCCGAGAAGCTAAACAAGCCTCCTGATGCCCTGTCCCGCGGCACATGTGCCAACGCACAAGTGGACCGCCTCCGAGCCCTCCATGAGGACCTCTGCCACCCGGGGGTCACTCGCTTTTTCCACTTTATCAAGACCCGCAACCTGCCCTACTCCATCGAGGAGGTCAGGACAGCCACCAGGAATTGCCAAATCTGCGCGGAGTGCAAACCGCACTTCTACAGGCCAGAGAAAGCGCACCTGATAAAGGCTTCCCGTCCCTTTGAACGCCTCAGCATGGACTTCAAAGGCCCCCTCCCCTCCACCGCCCGCAACACGTACTTCCTGAACGTGATTGACGAGTACTCCCAGTTCCCATTCGCCATCCCCTGCCCCAACATGACCGCAACTACTGTCATCAAGGCCCTCCATAGCATCTTTACGCTGTTCGGGTTCCCCGCTTACATACATAGTGATAGGGGGTCCTCCATTATGAGCGACAAACTGCGTCAATTCCTGCTCAGCAAGGGCATTGCCTCGAGCAGGGCGACCAGTTACAAACCCTGGGGTAACGGACAGGTAGAGAGGGAGAACGGAACGATCTGGAAGACCGTCCTACGGGCCCTCCGGTCCAGGAATCTCCCAGTCTCCCGCTGGCAGGAAGTCCTCCCGGTTGCCCTCCAATCCATCCGGTCACTGCTTTGTACCACGACCAACCAAACACCTCACGAACGTCTCCGTGTCTTCCCCAGGAAGTCCTCCTCTGGGACCTCGCTCCCGACTTGGCTGGCAGCTCCCGGACCCATCCTGCTCCGAAAACACGTGCGGGTGCACAAGTCGGACCCGTTGGTCGTGAGGGTCCATCTTCTCCACGCTAACCCCCAGTACGCCTACGTGGCGTACCCCGACGGCCGGCAAGATACGGTCTCTCTACGAGACCTGGCCCCCGCCGGATCCCCACGCACACCCCAGCCACCAGTCCCACCCTCCCTCCCACCGGTGCACCTTACAGCCGCACCCTTCCCAGGAGGATCAGTCCTTCCGCCGGCACCGTCTAGGTCCCCCCGCCCACCGAAGCACCCCGCAGACACTCCCTTCCCAGGTCAACCGGTTTCCCCACCAGCGCCGTCTAGGGGTGTTGAAGCTGCCACAGAGATCGAGGCCACGCTCTCGGAGTCACAGACGCCCGAGCCTCCACTGGTGCCACCACCAGAGCTTCGATGATCACAGAGGACGACCAGGGCCCCCGATCGACTGATTACTTCATTTTAAAGTGTATATAGTTAATTGTGAATCTGTAAATAGTTACGACAATAAGACAAAACGCTGTACGGAGGTATTACGGTATCTCCATAACTATAATTTCTACCACGTTACCATGTTGTAATATCAAGCCACCACCCCCGCCGGACTCTTTTTTAACAGGGGGTGAATGTGGTAGTCTGTGTAGAGGTATTACAGTACCTGGTAATGCTGGAACACCATTGGTAGATATTGTATGTTTCCTATTGGTCAAGCTGTATGGTAGCACCACCCTGCAAGGTGGGGTATAAGAGCCCGTGCCGCCCCAGCAGCCTTCTTTCTGTACCTGAGCTGTTGGGGGAAACATCTAGCTTATTAAAGCCTTCAGTTGGACTACAACCTCGCTTTAGTGGTCATTGATCGTGCATCACATCACGGGCGAAATTCTCCTACCCGCCCCGCCACATTTCTGCCCCGACCGGCCGGCGGGAGTCTCCGTAACACCGGCCGGTCAATAGGGTTTCCCATTGTGGGGCAGCCCCACGCCGTCGGGAAACCCCCCGGCGCCGGCAGAACGGAGACTCCCGCCGGCGGAGAATGACGCCCCACATCTTTGTTTTTTATTCTCTGAAAAAATGTACGTTTTACCAATTTGAACTAAGTCAATTATCTTCATGATTGGTCTGAAGGTTTCAGATGCTGTGAAATAAAGGCTGGAACTCTCCCGCCGTTTGCTGGTGATGGGATTCTCTGGCCCCTGCCAACAGCGCACCCTCACCCATGGTGTTTCCCAGCGGTGTAGGGTGGATTCAATGGAAATCCCAATGACAGCAGCCTGAGCAGAGAATCCCGCCGCCAGCGAACGTCGTGCCAGATTCTCCGTCTTCATTAGCAGTGGTAGCGGGGCAGACTCACAACGGAGAATCCAGGCCGTCATTTTATTAACCAGTTACGCAAATATATCTCAGTGCCCCTTCATGAACTTTCCACTCTGCAGAATCAGTGACCTAAGTAAACTTTTAAATGAATTGTAACACAGACTTTGATCCGACTGTGGTCTATTTATTTAAGAAATTGACAGTGCCAAGCAGGATATATTCACATTTTGTTCAGGTAAAATAAAAGTCACAGATCATTTTTTCATCAACTATGATCTCTCACTGTTTTTACTTTAGAAACATTCATTTTTGCAACTTTTGACTCATTTTGACAATGCACTCTTCTGTTTTTTTCTTTTTGCCCTAATTTGTAAAATTCTTCAAAAACCCATTGTTTGATTGGATTGGATTGGATTTGTTTATTGTCACGTGTACCGAGGTACAGTGAAAAGTATTTTTCTGCGAGCAGCTCAACAGATCATTAAGTACATGAGAAGAAAAGGGAATAAAAGAAAATATATAATAGGGCAACACAACATATACAATGTAACTACAAAAGCACTGGCAATTTGTTTTGGCAATTTCACTATTGCTGTAAATCCACAAAAATGATCTTTCACATTTAAGTAAATAACACACTCATTCTTTTACCGTATTTGTGAAAGCTCAGCTACTGTCGGAAAATCTGTGGTCTTTTTGTGCCCTGTGGTGATAAATGGCAGCAGCAAGATGTGGTTGGAGATCACCAGAAGATTTGCTCTATCTCTGGCCTTTGGTGATCTGTGCCTCTGGCCCTGCCTGCGCGGTGTGCGTTTTATGGGTTTAACTAAGATTGCAATTACCCCTCCCATCGGAAATCATATCAGGTTCCAGCAACTTAAACATATGGCAGGAAAGAGCACTTTAAATCAGGCATTTTCAAACTCGGGGACGTGACCCGCGGGTGGGTCGCGGGCGGGTGTCGGGAGCGTCACGGAGCCATCTGTCGCGGCGCTCCCCCTTGCGCAAATCTGCGCGCAACAGACGCAGCAGCCAGCTTTTAATAATGCCGGCTGCTGCGGCCTTCAAAAAGGCTGCGAGCATATTTTTAAAATGCATTTTGCGCATGCGCACTGATGAGTAGACACGCATGCACACTGCGGCGGCATTTATTTTATATGCTCGCAGCCTTTTTGAAGGCCGTTCGCAGCCGACATTGTTAAAAGTTGGCTGCAAAAGGTTCAGGGAGAATGATGTGATTGGTTGCTTTCTGAACTTTGGTGCTGATGAAGTGGAAGTCTTTTACTCAAGAATGGTCAGGATCTGGGTGTCGCATTTAAGATTGGGAAAAGACAGTCTCGCTGACAGCCTTATTTCCGCACGTTCTGTGCCACAATTGTGCTGAGGCGCTTAACTTTGGATAGATGGAGACTCCATACTTTCCGACACCGGAAAGCTTCACCTTCATCCAACAGGTTCCATTGGAGGAGTGTGTACGAGGGCCAAAGGGACCCAAAACCATTTCCTCCATTTTGTCAGCAGCAAACAAGGTAAGAGAAAATGGTGGGTCGCGAAGGTTAGCCGGCGTGGATCGCAAAGGTCGATCGGCGTGGGTCGCGAAGGTCAGCCGGCGTGGGTCGCGAAGGTCAGCCGGTGTGCGTCACAAAGGTTGGCTGGCGTGGGTCATGAAGGTCAGCCGGGTTGGTTCCCGATGTTTGGCCGGTTGGCAAAAATGGATCCCTGGAAAAAAAGTTTGAAAAACACTGGTCTATTACTTGCTGCTTGTGCTGTTTGGCATGCAAGTAGTCCTGTGTTGTAGCTTAACCAGGTTGACAAAGCATTTTTAGGTATGTCTGATACTACTCTTGGCATGACCTCCTGTACCCTTCATTGATTCAGGCTTGATTCCTTGGCTTGGTGGTAATGTTAGAGTGGGCCATGAGGTTGCAGATTGTGGCTGTATGTAATTCTGCTGCTGCTGATGGCACATAGTGCCTCATGTTTACCCAGTTATGTGTTACAAGATCTATTTGAAAACACACAACACAATGGCGGGTATCCTCAATGTAGGGATGGGACTTTATCCCCACTAGGACTGTGCAGTGGTCACTCTTTCCAACATGGGCGGATGCATCGGTGGTTGAGATCAATAATGTTATTTCCTCTTGTTGGTTCTTTCACCACCTGCCGCAGTCCCAGTCTGCAGCTTTGTTTTCAGGTGAGCAAACATGGAACTTTCTGATGAGCAAGGAGCATGGAAAAATCAGTCGACGATATCACCACAGCACAGGCCAGTGCAGGGCAGAATGAGCCAGTCCAGTGCAGGAGCAAATACTCCAGTCAACAAGATGCATACACTGCCATTCAGTATATTTCAGTGTCTTATTACTTCCTCTCACATAATCAAAGAAGTTATTACTGTGAATTCACCTGAGTGGAGAGCCCAGTGAGACCTAGTCCAATATCAGGTGGCTTTGTCTGGCACGATTCCGTCTTTGTCCTGAAGAGACTTTCCGAAGACCAATCTTGAGGGCGATGGTGGTTAGAACTATCAACCTGTGACCAGCTGTAGCCATTATATGAGATCAGAAATGGTCAATTTTGAAAAAAAAAAAAAATTCAAACAAGAGAATATGGAAGCTGGACAGATTTTTAAGATTTTCTTGCTTCATCTCTTGTTGGCATTGCAATTTGGAGAACTATATTTCTATACTTTTTCTTTACAAAATCATCATCAATTGCATCATCGTATGTAAACTCTTGTAAAGATGCACATTCAATAGTCAATATTGCTGAACTTGTCAAATGTTCCTGACTCATTGTACTTCACAAATAATTTGTAAATCATTTCAATACAGAAAAAGAATATTTACTGGAAGCAGTTGTGACAGGTATTGTGTAAAATATTTCCAGGATGGTTTCCATATTTGGAAAATTGCCTGAAAACCGTCACGTACATGTCTGCACAAATCAGCCCTCAAAGTTCATCATTATTGATGAAATGAATTAATTGTTCCACTTTGCCTTCAAAAAGATTTGTGTCTGTGTCCTGGTAGAATTCACTTTATTTCTTACTGCAGTCACTTCTAACATTCTCAGCCAAAACTGTTGAAAAGCACGCAAAATTAATCAACAGTTTTCTTCAGAGATTCACTTCTCCTCTGAAATTTCACCATTATTGTATCACAAATAACATTGGCAGTCTCAACAATGATTTTCTCTTTACTTTAAAAGTGATTTAATTGTCTCTAGTTTCATCGAAAAATAACTTCCTGCATCTTGTGTGCTTCTCATCATCAGAGGGACTGTATTTTTTTGTTACTGTTAGTGCCGAGCTATAGTCATTTTGAACTTCCATGATGAAACTTTAAACTGAGGCTAACAATTGGGTGGCATCCAATAAAGTTGGATCATCATTTTGCAGTGATTAGTTGATGGCACTAATTCTTTTGAATTAAATGGTTCCATGAAAGAGTAAAAACAGCAATATCGTACTTTCAAACTTCACTGCCAAGGATTTTGCTTCAGCTTTCACACATGGTCTGAATTTGATGTGGCTATGTCTAATAAGGTTTCCTTTATATCAACAAACTTCAATTTCAAAGCCAAAACAGCATTTGCATGAGCGGCCCACCTGGTGTCACAAATTATTTTGACCGGCAAATGTTTTCCATTGGTCTGCTCATGATTGCAACATATTCCACTGATGCGTGGAAACCGAAAAAGGCATATACATTTTGGACAAAGTCAAAACAATGTACAGCTACCTCACAGGATTCAGTTGCAACATTGCAGAATAAATTCAAGGAGTGACTGGAACATGGGATGAATAATGCACAGAGTCTTGTATTGTTCAACCTTGCTTGTAGACCTGAATATTATCCTTCCATATTTGCAGCATTATCAAAACTCTGACCACGGCAATGATTTCCAAAACAGTTCTCTCCAGCCAAGTGTGGGATTATAGCTGGACAAAACAAATAAATTGGTGTCCAACTTCACCGTCGTTGGTCACATATCTTAAAATTAATGTTAATTGGTCCACACGACTCACGTATGATGTTGAATCAACTATTATGGAATAGTATTTGGCATCTTTTATTTCAGTAGTGAATTGGTTTTTGGGCTGCCCTGCCATTATAGTGATTAAGTCATCATAGGTTTGGTGTATTTAAAAGTTGGTATTTCCTGAGCCAGAATTTTTACTTCAAAGTATTAGTGCCGTCAGAAATTCTGGTGGCCCGGTAGCACAGTGGTTAGCACTGTCACTTCACAGCTCCAGGGTCCCAGGTTTGATTCCCGGCTTGGGTCACTGTTTCTGTGGAGTCTGCACGTTCTCTCCGTGTCTGCGTGGGTTTCTTCCGGGTGCTCCGGTTTCCTCCCACAGTCCAAAGATATGCAGGTTAGGTAGATTGGCCAAGCTAAAATTGCCCTTAGTGTCCAAAAAGGTTAGGTGGGGTTAGGGGGATAGGATAGAGGCATGGGCTTAAGTGGGGTGCTCTTTCCAATGGCCGGTGCAGACTCGATGGGCCGAATGGCGTCCAGCTGCACTGTACATTCTATAATGGTACCTATGAAAATCGCTGCAAAATAACTTTTCAAATGCTCTTCGAGAAGCTCGTCAAATTCACTGAGCTATTCAAGGCAGGTTAAAAAAATTATTTTTTCAATTTGACAATGACTCATCATATCTTCTTAGAGGTAGTCCCAAGGAAGACTGGCAATAATACGTCTCAGCACTTTCCTCCAATAAGAACACTCCTTTTCAAACTGAATCGATAACACAGAATCAATTCTTCCAGATAATTTACACATTTGAACGAGCAGGGGGCAGCATGGTGGCGTAGTGGTTAGCACTGCCGCCTCAAGGTGCTGAGGACCAGGGTTTGATCCCGGCCCGGCTCACCCTCCTTGTGGAATTTGCACATTCTCTTTGTGTCTGCGTGGGTCTCACCCACAACCCAAAGATGAGCATGTCAAGGTGGATTGCCACACTAAATTGCCCATGAATTGGAAAAAATTTAAAACTTTATTTGAATAAGCACACACATAGCTTTAATAATAGCTTTTAAAGTTTTATAATCAGAGATATCTCTTGCAACATTTCTCCAGTTAGAGCACTTGTCAACAAATGCTTGTTTCATTTAACTAGGGTCAGGGAATAATTTGCAAACATTACCGTAGACAGCCGTAGATGTTTGCGAAAACATCAACCAATTTCTATTCTCCGTCATCCCATTTATCTTCACCCTCACCCAGAAAATGAAGATTCTCCAACCTCTAACTCTTTTTTCAAATTTTCCATATTACCTATGTTTTATAATAATAATCTTTATTAGGGTCAGAAGTAGGCTTACATTAACATTGCAATGAAGTTACTGTGAAAATCCCCTTGTCGCCACATTCCGGCGCCTGTTTGGTTACAGAGGGAGAATTCAGAATGTCCAAATTACCTAACAGCACGTCTTTCGGGACAGATGGAGTTTAATCCGGACAAACGTGAGGTAATGCATTTTGGAAGGTGTAATACAGGTAGGAAATATACAGTGAGTGGTAGAATCCTCAAGCGTATTGAAAGTCAGAGAGATCTAGGTGTACAGGTCCACAAGTCACTGAAAGGGGCAACACAGGTGGAGAAGGTAGTCACGAAGGCATACGGCATGCTTGCCTTCATTGGCCGGGTCATTGAGTATAAGAATTGGCAAGTCATGTTGCAGCTGTATAGAACCTTAGTTAGGCCACACTTGGAGTATAGTGTTCAATTTTGGTCGCCACACTACCAGAAGGATGTGGAGGCTTTAGAGAGGGTGCAGAAGAGGTTTACCAGGATGTTGCCTGGTATGGAGGGCATTAGCTATGATGAGAGGTTTAATAAACTCGGTTTGTTCTCACTGGAACGACGGAGGTTGAGGGGTGACCTGATAGAGGTCTACAAAATATTGAGGGGCATAGACAGAGTGGATAGTCAGAGACTTTTTCCCAGGGTAGAGGGGTCAATTACTAGGGGGCATGGGTTTAAGGTGCGAGAGGCGAGGTTTAGAGGAGATTTACGAAGCAAGTTTTTTTACACAGAGGGTATTGGGTGTCTGGAACTCGCTGCCGGAGGAGGTGATGGAAACAGGGACGATAGTGACGTTTAAGGGGCATCTTGACAAATACATGAACAGGATGGGAATAGAGGGATACGGACCCCGGACGTGTAGAAGATTTTAGTTTAGGAGGGCAGCATGGTCGGCCCTTTGTTCTTTGTTCTTGTGGAAGGAAAACGGAGCACCCAGTGGAAACACACACAGACACGAGGAGAACGTGTAGACTCCTCAAAGACAGTGAGCCAAGCCGGGAATTGAACCTGGGACCCCGGCACTGTGAAGCAATAGTGCTAACCACCGTGCTACCTTGCTGTAATTAAATATTCTATTTCCGGAAATCGGCTAATCATCAGATAATTCACCCATATTTTTGTGGATGATAATTTTTGTCAGGGCCACGAAGAATCCAGCACGAGTTTCAAGGATACAAAGAAATAACATTTATTTACAATAACATATACATACACAACAGCAGGAACCTCACTTGCTGCTTACTCCTTCCTGCTGGTTCCAAACTGGCCAGCTTTATTTATACAGGGAGTCTGCTAATGATTTCTCTGCCCCCCTCATTGGGAAAGCTCATACTCCCACAGGATTGTGGGATTGTCATTAGTCCCCAGCCAATGGTAAGCAGCCAGGTTATAACAATGATGAATCTGCAGTTTGTGCGCTGTTCAAGACTTCGAACATTTTAAAGAAAAATGGCAAAATGTTTATTAGCCTAGCTTCATCCTCTTGCCTCTTCTTCAATTTTCTGTGTTTTTGACAGCCAGATTTATAGTGTTGCTTCATATTGCTAACGAAACTGATCTTGATTTAAATGAATTTAATGAAAGAGCTGGCTTCTGCACAGTCAGTCCCATGTTAATTCAACCTCTGCAAAAAGTCTGGAGAAGTGTGAATTGATGCATTTTGGTAGGAAGAACATGGAGAGACAATATAAAATCAGGAGCAAAATTCTAAAAGGGGCAGAGGAACCTAGGTGTATGTGTGCATAGATCACTGAAGGTGGCAGGACAGGTAGAGAGAGCAGTTAATGAAGCAGATAATATTCTGGGTTTTATTAATAGGGGCACAGAGTATAAGAGCAGGGAGGTTATGCTGAACTTAGACAAGACATTAGTTGGAGCTCAGCTGGAATATTGTGTACAATTCTGGGCGCCACACTACAGGAAGGATGTGAACATGTTGGAGCGAGTGCAGAAGATATTTACAAGAATGGTTCCAGGGATGACAAACTTCAGTTAGGAGGATAGGCTGGAGAGGTTGGGATGTTCTCCTTGGAGAAGAAGGCTGTGGGGAGATTTGATTGGGACCTTCAAAAACGTTTTCACATAACCAGTGGCTGGAGTCTGGAATGCATGGCCTGGGAGTGGGGTGGAGGCAGGTTCAACTGAGGCATTCAAGAGGGCATTAGATGATTACCTGAATGTAACAATGTGCAGGGACATGCGGAAAGGCAGGGGAATGGCACAAAGTCATAATGCTCATTTGGAGATACTGTGCAGACATTATGGGCCGAATGGCCTCCTTCTGCACCCCTAACACTTCTGTGATTCTGGCCCAAGTATGAAGACTTGAGATTTATACCTCACCCCGCCGTGAAACAGAGAGAAATCTCCAAACCTCAGGAAAGAGCACAACTGTAAATAAACTTTTTTTTTTCATTTACAATCGCTCAAGCTGGCACTGGGCGCTAGATTGGCAGTGCTGTTCAATGTGGTGCAGACTCCGTTAAAAGCCAACAGAAGGTTTGCAGCGCACGTCCTGAATCTCGCAGGTAAATAAAAAGCGGAGCCAGTGAAATTTGCAGAGAAAGGCAGAAAAAAAAAGGACACAATAAATTATTCAGAACTACACTAACAACAATTCAATCAAAATTAACTCCCCGATGGGTGAGCAATTAAGACTTTAAATACTTGGCCACCCTCTTGTCACCATCCAAACAATAGTGTTTTGTTCCGTCATGCTGTTTTTAAATGTACAACTTTGTGGTAGGCAGCACCTTGTCACTCAGCCAATAATATAATACCAGCTCTGAAAAATCATCATATCTTGTGAATACCGAGCACGGAATATCAATTACGCATCCAGCACCTTGCTGGTTACAAAAAAAAAACTTTAACTATTGGGGTGGGGAACGTCCATCAATTTCATTTTCACATATCACAGGAAATCTGGATTATACAAGACCGTGCATTGATACGAAGGGTAAACACCCTTGCTGTACATTAAGCTATACTTATGCATCATTTGCTTTGACTCAAACCAGAATCTGCACCGTTTAGTATTTAGTCAGTAATCCTGGACTATTTCCAGTACTGCTTGCACCGAATGGTAATCACACACACACTTCCAATTCCACAAGTGTATGATTTTAATGATAATAATCTTTATTGTCACAAGGAGGCTTACATTAACACAGCAATGAAATTACTGTGAAAATCCCCTAGTCACCACATTCCGGCGCCTGTTCGGGTTCACAGAGGGAGAATTCAGAATGTCCAAATTACCTAACAGCACGTCGTTCAGGACTTGTGGGAGGAAACCAGAGCACCCGGCGGAAACTCAAGCGGCAGGGAGAACGTGCAGACTCCTCACCGGCAGTGACCCAAGCCGGGAATTGAACCCGGGTCCCGGGCGCTGTGAATCAACAGTGCTAACCACTGTGCTACCGTGCCGCCCTTTGAAAAGCACAATCAAATAAACAACTACTTTTGACTAATGTTAACACTGCACCTACGGTTTTATAAGCTTTTCACTGAACCACTTCAATGCAAGAATCAAACTACATCCAGTGTGAAGATGAGCCTGTGTATGCTGGAGGGTCGGATTATTAACGTGCACCATATCGGATGTGGTTATGTTGGCTATGCATCTAATATAGTTCACGTGGATATGATACAAGTTGTCAAATTGAACCTAATGTTAAGGCTGGGGTCGAAAACAAGGTGGGATTGTGATCAATTAGGGAGGGTTGACTCTGTTGCTGGTTATCTCTGGTCCAGCCGTACCTTGCCGTGGGTGGGTGTGTTGAGTGAGAGAGCGAGAGTCCGAGGGGACATAGTGCTGGAAGGGCAACACATGAAAAACAGCAGAAGGGAAGTCAGCAGGAACACTATCCTGAAAAAAAAGAGGTATAGCTCGAGTTTTCCCAGCAAAGGATGATTAAAAATATAAAAAAAGGGAGAAATTAGAATGAGACTAAATTAGTTGGAAACATAAAAGTAGGTTGTAAGAGCCTCTGCAAGTATGTGAAATGGAAGAGAGTAGCTAAAGTAAGCTCAGAGGACACAACTGAGGAATTATTAACA
The DNA here is from genome assembly GCF_047496885.1 of Scyliorhinus torazame. NCBI lineage: Eukaryota > Metazoa > Chordata > Chondrichthyes > Carcharhiniformes > Scyliorhinidae > Scyliorhinus > Scyliorhinus torazame. The sequence continues at coordinate 296,281,700 of NC_092710.1, forward strand.
GGAAACAGCAAAGACTTTGAACAAGTATTTTGTATCTGGCTATGTTGCACAAGTCACTAAAAGCATCCCAATAATAAGAGAAAATTAAGTGGAGAAATGAAGGGAGGAACTTAAAACTATCAGTAGAGAAAAGTACCAGGAAAGCTAATGGGACTAAAAGAAGATAAGTCCCTTCAATCTTGTGAACTACATCCTCAGGTCTTAAAATAAGTGGTAGAGGTGGTGGATGTATGGTTGTAATCTTCCAAAATTCACTAGATTCAGAAAAAGTCCCAGTGCATTGGAAAACTGCAAATGTACCAGCTCTATCATAATACCTCCAACCTGTCACACCACAAACATCCCATTAATACTAAAGAATATAGGGGGGGGTGTAATTAAATACCATCACCATCGCTAGAGAAGTAGTATTAGATAAACTAATGGGGCTAAAGGCAAATAAGTCCCCTTGCCCAAATGGCTTGCATCCTAGGATCCTAAAAGAAGTAGCTACAGAGATGGTGTAATTGGTTGTAATTTTCCCAAAACAAATCCTTGGATTCTGGAGAAGTACCGGAGGATTGGAAAACTGCCAATGTGATACCCCTACTTAAAAAGGCAGGGAGGCAAAAAGCAGGTAACTATAGGCCAATTGGCCTAACATTGTTGGAAAACAGTTGGAATCAGTTGTTAAGGAAGTAATAGCAGCACATTTGGAAAATCATAATCTAATCTATCAGAGTCAGCATAGCTTCATGAAAGGGAAATTGTGGCTGACTAATTCATTAGAGTTTTCCGAGGAAGTTGCAACAAGAGTGGATAGAGGGGAACAGTAGATGTGTTATATTTGGACTTGCAGAAGATATTCGACAAGGTACCACACAAACGGCTAAATCATACGAGTCCATGGAGTTGGCAAATGGAGTATAATGTGGGAAAATGTGAAGTTGATCATTTTGGAAGGGAGAACAAAAGAACAGAGTATTATTTAAATTGAGAGAAACTGCAGAAAGCTGCAACACAAAGGGCCTTGGCGACACTTGTGCATGAAACACAGAAAGCTAGCGCCCAGGTGCAGCAGGTAATCAGGAAGGCTAATGAAATGTTGGCCCTTATTTCAAGTGGGTTGGAGTGTAAGAGCAGGGAAGTCTTGCTGCAACTGTACAAGATACCTGAGAGACCACATCTGGAGTACCGTGAGCAATTTTGGTCCCCTTATTTAAGGAAAGATATTATTGGTATGGCAACTGCTCGGCCCAAGACCGCAAGAAAATTCAGAGTCGTGAACACAGCCCAGTCCATGAACCCGTCTCCCATCCATTGACTCTATCTACACCTCCCGCTGCTTGGAAACGCGGGCAGCATAATCAATGACCCCTCCCACCAGGTTCATTCACTCTTCCAACTTCTTCCCTTGGACAGGAGATACAAAATTCTGAGAATGCGTACAAACAGATTCAAAAACAGCTTCTTCCCCGCTGTCACCAGACTCCTAAACAACACTCTTATGGACTGACCTAATTAATACTACACTCCTGTATGCTTCACCTGATACCGGTGTCTATGTATTTACATTGTGTACCTTGTGTTGCCCTATTATGTCTTTTCTTTTCATGTATGAAATGATCTGTTTGATCTGCCCGCAGAAAAATACTTTTCACTGTACCTCGGTACATGTGACAAGAAACAAATCCAATCCAATCCAATTTCATTGGAGATGGTTCAGAGAAAGTGTGGAGGGATTGTCTTATGAGCAAAGGTTAAACAGGTTGGGACTCTACTCACTGGAATTTGGAATAAAGAGAGGTGATCTCATTGAAACATATAGGATTCTTAAAGGCCTTGACAGGGTAAATGCTGAGGATGTTTCCCTTCATGGGAGAGTCTCGGGTCAGAGGGCATTGTTGTGTTATGTAATTTGGAATAGCACAAGCTGCCACTTGATGCAGTTTTGAGTAAAAGATGCTCCAGACTTTGAAGTGAGTTCAATGTGTTTTATTAAACTATTAGCACAGTTCTCAATGAGTTCGACTCTCTGCTGATCTAAATGTAGTAATTCAGTCTAACTGAACCAGCCTTGCTCTAAGCCACGTGCTGGGGTGTGATGCTGAGGATACACCCTGTCTCACTCTGTAGATGTTGGTCTGTGGAAAGGGCGGGGTGTGAGTGCCTCATCCCTTTTATAGTGAGATTCCACCCGAGTGTCCTGACTGCTCATTGGTCGTGTCCTATTCTATGTGTTCATTAGCTGCATGTTTGCATATCATGACATCGCCCCATTTTTAAAATGTTTTGTAGGCGTATGTGAATGTATTTACATGTGAATGAGTCTGTCTAACGTGACTGACGGAGGACAACAGAACAGAGCAAACAAAACAAACGTTTAAAAGTCCAGTCTCTGAGGCTTGCGTCTGATCCTGGTCGACCGCCGGAGAGGTGGTGGAGGGGACGACGGCGCCTTGACTGGCGAGATGGAAGCCTGACTGGTGGCCTCGTGGTGCGTGGTATCAGGAGGTGGTAATTCAACATATGGAAATGGAGGAGAAAGTGGTTGCGGGCAGGCAACTTTGTGCAGTGCCCGTCGATTCCTTTGCACGATGGAGCCATCAGCCATACGTACAACATAGGAACGGGGCGCGGCCTGTCGAACAACGACAGCCGGGGCAGACCACCCACCATCCGGTATCTTGATCCTGACAGTGTCTGCCGGGGGTAGCACGGCCAGATCGGTGGCATGGGCATCATAGCCCTGCTTTTGACGGTCTCGGAGCTGCTGCATCTTCTGCTGCACCGGAAGGTGATCCAGGTTGGGCAGGTGTATGGTTGGAAGCGTCGTCCGCAGGTCCCTGTTCATCAGGAGTTGAGCCGGCGACATGCCAGTGGACAATGGAGTCGCCCTGTACGTGAGCAGTGCAAGGTGTATGTCGGAAGCAGAGTCTGCGGCCTTGCAGATGAGCTGTTCACAATGTGCACCCCTTTCTCGACTTTTCCATTAGACTGCGGATAGTGCGGACTGGAGGTGACATGCTGGAAATTGTATGACCTGGCAAACGTGGACCATTCTCGACTGTGAAACCACGGGCCATTGTCACTCATGACGGTGATTGGGGTGCCATGCCATGCGAACGTCTCCTTACAGGCTTTGATGGCGGTCCGAGAGGTGAGGTCCAGGAGCTTCAGCACCTCAGTGTAATTCGAGAAATAGTCGATGATCAATACGTAGTCGCGACCATTCGCATGAAAGAGGTCAATGCCAACCTTGGACCACGGAGAGGTCACTATGTTGTTGTGGTCCATGTCGGTACCAACAACATAGGCAAGTCTAGGAAAGAGGACCTGTTTAGAGATTGTAAAGAGCTAGGATTCAAATTAAAAAACAGGTCCTCAAGGGTCATAATCTCCAGATTACTGCCCGAGCCACGTGCAAATTGGCATAGGGAGGCAAGAATAAGGGAAGTTAACACGTGGCTGAAAGAGTGGTGTGGGAAAGAGGGGTTCCTTTTCATGGACACTGGCATCAGTTTTGGGACGGGGGGGACCTATACCGTTGGGATGGTCTCCACCTGAACCGAGCTGGGACCAGTGTTCTGGCGAAAAGAGTAAATAGGGTGGTCAATAGGACTTTAAACTAGAGATTAGGGGGGGAAGGGAAAGTCAGGGAACCAAGAGGTGAAGTAATCAGTGGGAAGCGCAGCTGCTTAGGAATACAAAAAAGCACGAAAAGACAGAACTCAGGAGAGGTTACGATAGTCCCCATCTCACAAAATATGACACACTGTATGGAAAGGCTCAGTAAACCAAGGTCCACCACACTAAGAAAACAAAAAGGGACGGTCAATAGAGAATTAAAGGTGCTATATTTAAATGCGCGCAGTGTACGGAACAAGGTAGATGAGCTTGTGGCCCAGATTGTGACTGGCAGGTATGATGTGGTAGGCATCACAGAGACGTGGTTGCAGGGGGTTCAGGACTGGCATTTAAACATCCAGGGATTCACAACCTATCGAAAAGACAGAGGGGTAGGCAGAGGGGGAGGGGTTGCCTTGTTAATTAGGAATGAAATTAAATCAATAGCACTAAATGACATAGGGTCAGATGATGTGGAGTCTGTGTGGGTAGAGTTGAGGAACCACAAAGGAAAAAAAACCATAATGGGAGTTATGTACTGGCCTCCTAACAGTGGTCAGGACCAGGGGCACAAAATGCACCACAAAATAGAAAGGGCATGTCAGAAAGGCAAGGTCACAGTGATCATGGGGGACTTCAATATGCAGGAGGACTGGGTAAATAATGTTGCCAGTGGACCCAAAGAAAGGGAATTCATTGAATGTTTACAGGAGGGCTTTTTGGAACAGCTTGTGATGGAGCCCACGAGGGAACAGGCCATTCTGGACTTAGTGTTATGTAATGAGCCAGACTTGATAAAAGATCTTAAAGTAAGGGAACACTTAGGAGGCAGTGATCATAATATGGTAGAATTCAGTCTGCAATTTCAAAGATAGAAGGTAGAATCAGATGTAAAGGTGTTACAGTTAAATAAAGGTAACTACAGGGGCATGAGGGAGGAGCTGACGAAAATCGACTGGGAGCAGAGCCTAGTGGGAAAGACAGTAGAACACAATGACAGGAGTTTCTGGAAGTAATTGAGGACACAGTACAGAGGTTCATCCCAAAGAAAAGAAAGGTTATCAGAGGGGGGATTAGGCAGCCATGGCTGACAAAGGAAGTCAGGGAATGCATCAAAGCAAAAGAGAAAGCCTATAATGTGGCAAAGAGTAGTGGGAAGTCAGAAGATTAGGAAGGCTACAAAAACAAACAGAGGATAACAAAGAGAGAAATAAGGAAAGAGAGGATCAAATATGAAGGTAGGCTAGCCAGTAACATTAGGAATGATAGTAAAAGTTTCTTTAAATATGTTAAAAACAAACGGGAGGCAAAAGTAGACATTGGGCCGCTCCAAAATGATGCTGGTAATCTAGTGATGGGAGACAAGGAAATAGCTGAGGAACTAAATAAGTACTTTGCGTCAGTCTTCACAGTAGAAGACATGAGTAATATCTAAACAATTCAGGAGAGTCAAGGGGCAGAGTTGAATATGGTAGCCATCACAAAGGAGAAAGTGCTAGAGAAACTAAGAGGTCTAAAAAATTGATAAATCTCCGGGCCCAGATGGGCAACATCCTAGAGTTCTAAAGGAGATAGCTGAAGAAATAGTGGAGGCGTTAGTTATGATCTTTCAAAAGTCACTGGAGTCAGGGAAAGTCCCAGAGGATTGGAAAATCGCTGTTGTAACCACCATGTTCAAGAAGGGGACAAGAAAAAAGATGGAAAATTATAGGCCAATTAGCCTAACCTCGGTTGTTGGCCAGACTCTAGAATCCATCGTTAAGGATGAGATTTCTAAATTCTTAGAAGTGCAGGGTCGGATTAGGACAAGTCAGCATGGGTTTAGTAAGGGGAGGGCGTGCCTGACAAACCTGTTAGAGTTCTTTGAAGAGATAACAAATAGGTTAGACCAAGGAGACACAATGGATGTTATCTATCTTGACTTCCAAAAGGCCTTATGATAAGGTGCCTCACGGGAGACTGCTGAGTAAAATAAGGGCCCATGGGATTCGAGGCAAGGTACGAACATGGATTGACGATTGGCTGTCAGGCAGATGGCAGAGAGTTGGGATAAAAGGTTCTTTTTCGGAATGGCAACCGGTGACGAGTGGTGTCCCGCAGGGTTCAGTGTTGGGGCCACAGCTGTTCTCTTTATATATTAACGATCTAGATGACGGGACTGGGGGCATTCTGGCTAAGTTTGCCGATGATACAAAGATAGGTGGAGGGGCAGGTAGTATTGAGGAAGTGGGGAGGCTGCAGAAAGATTAAGACAGTTTAGGAGAGTGGTCCAAGAAATGGCTGATGAAATTCAACGTGGGCAAGTGCGAGGTCTTGCACTTTGGAAAAAAGAATAGAGGCATGGACTATTTTCTAAACGCTGACAAAATTCATAATGCTGAAGTGCAAAGGGACTTAGGAGTCCTAGTCCAGGATTCTCTAAAGGTAAACTTGCAGGTTGAGTCCGTAATTGAGAAAGCAAATGCAATGTTGTCCTTTATCTCAAGAGGCTTGGAATATATAAGCAGGGATGTACTTCTGAAGCTGTATAAAGCGCTAGTTAGGCCCCATTTAGAATACTGTGAGCAATTTTGGGCCCTACACCTCAGGAAGGACATACTGGCACTGGAGCGGGTCCAGCAGAGATTCACACGGATGATCCCAGGAATGGTAGGCCTAACATACGATGAACGTCTGAGGATCCTGGGATTATATTCATTGGAGTTTAGGAGGTTGAGGGGAGATCTAATAGAAACTTACAAGATAATGAATGGCTTTGATAGGGTGGACGTAGGGAAGTTGTTTCCATTAGCAGGGGAGACTAGGACCCGGGCGCACAGCCTTAGAATAAAAGGGAGTCACTTTAGAACAGAGATGATGAGAAAATTCTTCAGCCAGAGAGTGGTGGGTCTGTGGAATTCATTGCCACAGAGGGCGGTGGAGGCTGGGACGTTGAATGTCTTTAAGCCAGAAGTTGATAAATTCTTGATTTCTCGAGGAATTAAGGGCTATGGAGAGAGAGCGGGTAAATGGAGTTGAAATCAGCCATGATTGAATGGTGGAGTGGACTCGATGGGCCGAATTGCCTTACTTCCACTCCTATGTCTTATGGTCTTATGTCATGCTGTTGGAGCGTCTCCTTGCTCTGCGCTGGCTGGAACCGTTGACAGGTAGCACAGTTCAGGACCATGTTCGTGATGGTTCTGGCTGATGTCGGGCCAGTAGACAGCTTGCCAGGCTCTGCGTCTGTACTTCTCAACGCCCAGGTGTCCCTCATGAATCTGGCACAGCACCAAGCTCTGGAAACTGAGCGGAATGACAATCCTGTCCAGTTTGAGGAGGATACTATCAATCACCGTCAAGTCATCCTTCACATTGTAAAATTGTGGGCACTGCCCTTTCTGCCAGCCATTGGTGAGGTTGTGGATGACGCGTTGCAAGAGGGGGTCTTTGGCTGTCTCATCACGGATGAGAACTACCTTCTCATCTGTCGCCGGGGGAGTGCTAGCACACAGCTGCACCTGCAAATCGATGTGCTGGCTGATCTCCAGTGGCTCACTGGGCAAGGTGACGGAGCAGGACAATGCATCAGCGATGATGAGCTCCTTGCCAGGTGTGTACATCAAGTTGAAGTCATACCTCCTAAGTTTATGCAGGATTCTCTGCAACCGAGGCATCATGTCGTTCAGGTCCTTGTGGATGATGTGGACCAGAGGCCTATGATCCGTCTCGACAGTGAACATGACCATGAAATTTGAGGATGCCGGTGAGAAGACCCAAGCACTCCTTCTCAATCTGAGCATATCTGATTTCAGTGGGCGTCATCGCCCTTGATGCATAGGCTACTGGTGCCCAGGATGATGTGACATCTCGTTGAAGCAACACCGCACCGATGCCATCCTGACTCGCATCTGTGGATATCTTTGTCTCCCGGTCCGGGTCGAAGAATGCCAGGACTGGTGCAATGATGAGCTTGGCTTTCAGCTCCAGCCACGCTGTCTGGTGTGCCACCGTCCACTCAAAGGCAGTTGACTTTTTCACCAGGTTGCGTAGGGCTGTGGTGTGTGTGGCCATGTTTGGAATGAACTTGCCCAGAAAATTGACCATACCCGAGAAGCGCAGCACCGCCTTTTTGTCCTCAGGGACCTTCATCGCCTCAATGGCCTTGATTTTGTCTGTGTCCGGGCGCACACCATACTCTGAGATCTGGTCGCCTGGGAACTTGAGCGTCGATGTGCCAAAATAACATTTGGACCTGTTTAACTTTAGGCCGTTGGTATGTACACGGCGGAATACCTTCTGGAGACGGGACACATGTTCTTCAGGGGTCGTGGACCATATGAAGATGTCGTCCACGTACCCACAAAACCCTTCAATGCCTTCCACCATCTGCTCCATGATGCGATGGAATATCTCCGAAGCCGAGATGATGCCAAATGGCATGCGATTGTAGCAGTATCTGCCAAAAGGTGTGTTGAAGGTGCAGAGCCTTCTGCTGGACTCTTCCAGCTGGTTTTGCCAAAATCCCTGTGATGCATCCAATTTGGTGAAGAAGCGCGCGTGTGCCATCTCACTCGTGAGTTCCTCCCGCTTTGGGATGGGGTAGTGTTCCCACATGATATTCTTACTGACATCCTTGGGATCAATGCAGATGCGCAGGTCCCCCGAAGGCTTCTTTACGCACACCATCGAGCTGACCCAGTCAGTCGGGTCGGTGACCTTGGATATGATGCCTTTTTGCTGAAGATCCTTGAGCTGTGCCTTCAGGCGCTCTCTCAGTGGAACAGGGACACGTCGTGGTGTGTGGACCACTGGCTTGGCATCAGGTCGTAGCAGAATCTTGTATCGATACGGCAGCATGTCCATCCCGTTGAACACATCTGGATACTGGGCAAGGATGTCGTTGATGCCGGCCTGAAGATCCACATGGGAGGATGTCGTGGTGTATGAGGTAGCTGCTTGCAGGCGTGCACACCTAGTAGGGATGCCCTGTCCAGCTTAACAATTTCAAAGCGTAACCATGCTTGTGTGTGTCGGTTGGATATGTGCAGATGCCAAGATTCCAGTGCCGTTATGGCATTCCCGTTGTAATGCAGGAGCTTGCAGGCAGCTGGAGGGACCGTGGGGGGCTTCTTAATGCGTCTGAAGTCTGCCTGTGAAAGGAGATTGGCAGAGGCACCTGTGTCCAGCTTGAACTTGATAGGGCAGTGGTTGACCTTCCTCACTGCTCGCCATTCGACCTCGGAATTCACAGCTAGGATTGACTGGACTTGCGATGAATCTGGTGTGGCAGATTCACACATTGTAATAATGCCCACACGGTAGGCGTTGTCCAGGCATTCATCATCTGGATCCGGTGCACTGCCGGGATCAGAATCCTGTAGGCGTTGTTGCACACTCAGGATACGCCGTCGTCGGAATTGAGAGAGCTGGCTCCTGACTGGTGGTGCAGATCTCCACAGGGCTGCATAGTGGCCTGGCTTCCCGCAGTTTAAACAGCGTCTGCCTCTTGCTGTTTCTTTAAATGGGCGGTGCCACAGTTCGAACACGTCATGAAGTCTACGTCCTGACGCTCCGTGCGTCGTTGCACATGCGCAGTGCGGTTCTCAGACGTCTGCACCTGCGCAGTGCGTGTTTCGACCGCTTCATTATCCTGTTCGCATCGCGCATGCATCGGGCCTCGGGAAGAGCGCGCAAAATGGCCGCTTTCATCAATGTTGGGGCGCTGCATCCGGGAGATGGCCTGCACACTCTCCGCCTCGTGGGAGGCTAGTTTTTCACTTTCTGCTGTTTTGCACTGGGAATAGCGATTTTCAGCGTGCTCATGCACTGTGCATGTTTCAATCGCGACTGGCAGAGTCATATGCTTGATCTTCAGTAACTGCTCTCTCAGAGGATCATAGTGAACTCCAAAAACGATTTGGTCTCTGATCATGGAGTCAGTGATATCACCGAAGTTGCAGGATTGCACTAGCAGTCTAAGGTTAGTTAAATATGAGTTGAAGGATTCGTCTTTACCTTGCAATCGCTGCTTGAACATGTAGCGCTCGAAGATTTAGTTAGTGTCCACTTCACAGTGGCTGTTAAACTTGTCCAATTTGGTCTGAAACTTTGTCTTGTCCTGGTCTTCGGCGAAGTGAAAGGAGTTGAATATTTTGAAGGTGTGATCACTCGCTGTGGTGAGGAAAAGAGCTATCTTCCGTGCATCAGACGCACCATTGAGGTCTGATGCTTCGACATAAAGCTGAAATTTCTGCTTGATTGTCCGCCAGTTGGCACTGAGATTGCCGGAAGTCCTGAGCTGGTGAGGAGACGGAATGTTTTCCATTGTGCCGGTATACATTCGCTGGTTGTCACAGATCTTGCTGAGTTGAACTAACTAGATTGAACAGACTCCTGGTATCATGTTGTGTTATGCAATTTGGAATCAACTGCCACTTGATGCAGTTTTGAGTAAAAGATGCTCCAGACTTTGAAATGAGTTCAATGTGTTTATTGAACTATTAGCACAGTTCTCAATGAGTTTCACTCTCTGCTAATCTAAATGTAGTAACTCAGTCTAACTGAACCAGCCTTGCTCTAAGCCACGTGCTGGGGTGTGATGCTGAGGATACACCCTGTCTCACTCTGTCGATGTTGGTCTGTGGAAAGAGGTGGGATGTGAGTGCCTCATCCCTTTTATAGTGAGATACCACCCCGGAGTGTCCTGCCTGCTCATTGGTCATGTCCTATTCTATGTGTTCATTAGCTGCATGTTTGCATATCATGACAGGCATAATCTCAGAATGATGGGGTGCCAATTTAAGACTGAGATAGAAGGAATTATTTCTCGCAAAGGGTTGTGAGTCTTTGGAACTCCTTGACACAGAGAGCTGTGGTGGATGTGTTCTTGTGTATATTTAAGGCTGAGATAGATAGACTCTTGATCAGTAAGGGAATCAAGGGTTACGGGAAAGGGCAGGAAAGTGGATGTGAGGAATGTTGGATCAGCCATGGTCCAGTTGAATTGCGGAGCAGGTAATAGAGACTGAACGGCCTACTCTGATTCCTATTTCTTATGGTCTTATTCAAGTAAGGAGGGAGAAAGAAAGCAGGAAATGACAGGCTGGTTAGTCTAACATCTATCCATTGGGAAAATGCAAGAATCCATTATTGATTTGATTTGATTTATTATCACATGTACCGAACTCCAGTGAAAAGTATTTTTCTGCGACCAAGGGAACGTACACAGTACTTAAATAGTAGACAAAAAGAATAATCAACAAAGAACATTGACAAATGGTACATCAACAAATAGTGATTGGTTACAATGTGGAACAAGGGGCCAAACAAGCAATACATGAGCACGGAAGTAATTATTAGGACATTTAAGAATACCATGAACAGCCAACATAGTTTTTATGAAAAGGAGATGTTTGACAAATTAAGGATGCAACAAGTGGACTGCAAAAAGGAAAAAACAGTAAATATAGCATATTTGGATTTCCAAAAGCATGGTTAGCACTGCTGCCTCATGACGCCGAGGTCCAGGTTCAATCCCGGCTCTGGGTCACTGTCCGCGTGGAGTTTGCACATTCTCCCCGTGTTTGCGTGGGTTTCGCCCCCACAACCCAAAGATGCATAGGTAGATTGGCCACGCTTAATTGCCCCTTGGAAAAAAAATGAATTGGGCACTCTAAAGTTATAAAAAAATAATAATAAATAAAAGGTTACGGCACAATATATGAGTTCATGGTGGAATTGGGAGTAACATATTAACATGGATAGAAGATTGGTTAACTACCAGGAAACAAAGTGGGAAACATGGGGGATTTCAATGATGGCAAACTGTAATTAGTGGGGGTGCCACAGGGATCAAAGCTGGGGCCTCAACTACTTATAATCCTATCAATAACTTGGATGAAGGGATAGTGTAATGTGGACAAATTTGCGAATGATTCAAAGGTAGGAAAGCAAGTAGTGAGGAGACAAGGGATCAGCAAAGTGATTTGGATGGGTTAAGTGAGTTGATTAAAATGTGGAAGATGGAGTATGATATGAGAAGATGAGATTGTCTGTATTAGCAACAAGGACAAAAAGGCAGAATCTTGTTTAAATGGAGCAGGACTACAGAATGCTGCAGTAGAGGGCTGAGTGTCCTTGTACATGAATCACAAAAAAATGAGCATGCAGGAAATGCAAGTAATTAGAAAGGCAAATGAAATGTTGGTCTTTATTGCCAGAGGGATGGAGTATAAAAGTTTGGACGTTTGCGACAACAGAACAGGGTGTTAGTGAGACAGTTTTGGTCTCCTTAATTGAGGATATGCTTGCTTGGAGGCAATTCAGAGAGGGTTCGCTAGAAACAAATTCGCCAGGGTTCCTGGCGTGAAGGAGTTTTCTTACAAGGAAAGATTGAATAGGTTGGGTCGAGACTCTGGAGTTTGGGAGAATAAGGTGACATGATTGAAAAATCAGGGGCGTCATTCTCCGACCCCCCGCCGGGTCGGAGAATGGCCGTTGGCCGCCGTGAATCCCGCCCCCACCCCCGCCGAAGTCTCCGGTACCGGAGATTGGGCGGGGGCGGGAATCGGGCTGCGCCGATTGGCGGGACCCCCCGCTCAATTCTCCGGCCCGGATGGGCCGAAGTCCCGCCCAGAAATTGCCTGTCCCGCCGGCGTAAATCAAAGCTGGTATTTACCGGCGGGACCAGGCGGCGTGGGCGGGCTCCGGGGTCCTGGGGGGGGGGTGCGGGGCGAACTGACCCCAGGGGGTGCCCCCACGGTGGCCCGCGATCGGGGCCCACCGATCCGCGGGCGGGCCTGTGCCATGGGGGCACTCTTTCCCTTCCGCCTCCGCCACGGCCTCTACCATGGTGGAGGCGGAAGAGACTCTCCAAAATGCGCATGAAACTGTTGGCGGCCGCTGACGCTCCCGCGCATGCGCTGCATTTCCGCGCCAGCTGGCGGGGCACCAAACGCCATTTCTGCCAGCTGGCGGGGCAACAAACGCCATTTCCGCCAGCTGGCGGGGCGGAAATCCCTCCGCCGCCGGCCTAGCCCCTCAATGTTGGGGCTCGGCCCCCAAAGATGCGGAGCATTCCGCACCTTTGGGCTGGCACGATGCCTGTCTGATTGGCGCCTTTTTTGGCCCCAGTCGGCGGACATCGCGTCGTTGGGGGAGAATTTCGCCCAAGATTGTGAGTGGGCTCATCTGGGTAAATCGGTGCTTCACAATGCTTTTCCCATTTTAATGCCTCAGGCAGTGAGACCAAGAGTGAAAAGTTAAGAGACATGAGAGCAGAGATATGAGGGCTGTTGAGTGGGGTGGAAGAGTTAGGGAGGCTCCAATTGTTGAGTTTGGTGGGAGGGAGGGGATGGTTATTCATTCAAAGTATGTGGGCTTCATTGGCTAGGCCAGTTTTATTGCCCATCCCTAATTACCCTTGGAAAGGTGGTGGTGAGCTCCCTTCTTGAGTCACTGCAGTCCATGTGGTGTACGTACATCCACAATATGTGTTATGGAGAGAGTTCCAGGAGTTTTGACCCAGCGACAGTGAAAGAACGGTGATATCTTTCCAAGTCAGGATGGTGAATGATATGGAGGGGAACTTCCAGGTGGGGGTGTGGGGGTGTTCCCAGGCATCTGCTGCCCTTGTCCTTCCAGTTGGTAATGGTTGGGGATTTGGAAGTTGCTGCCAAAGGCGTCTTGGTGAGTTACTGCAGTGCATCTTGTAGATGGTACACACAGCTGTCACTGTTCGTCAGTGGTGGAGGGATTGAATGTTTGTGGATGGGCTGCCAATCAAGCGGGCTACTTTGTCCTGGATGGCGTCAAGCTTTGTGTGATGTTGGAGCTGGTGGCAAATGAAGAGTATTCATTGCACTCCTGACTTGTGCCTTTTAGATGGTGGATGGGTTTTGGGGGGTCAGGAGGTGAGTTACTCGCTGTAGGATTCCTACCCTTTGACCTGCTCTTGTAGTCACAGTATTTATATGGCTAGTCCAGTTCATTTCTGGTCAACGGTAACCCTAGGATGTTGGTAGTGGGGGATTCCTGATGGTCATGCCATTGAATGCTGTACAGGACCTTAGTTAGGCCTCATTTGGAATATTGTGTACAATTCTGGTTGCCACACTACCAGAAAGATGTGGATGCTTTGGAGAGGGTACAGAAGCAGTTTACTAGGATATTGCCTGGTAGGGAGGGCATTAGCTATGAGGAGAGGTTAGATAAACTCAGTCTGTTCTCACTAGAACAACAGGGGTTGAGAGGCGACCTAATAGAGGTCTACAGATTATGAGTGGCATGGACAGAGTGGATAGTCAGATGCTCTTTCCTAGGAGAGTCAAGTACTATGGGTGCAGAAGAGATTTACCAGGGTGTTGCCTGGTATGGAGGGCATTAGCTATGAGGAGCGATTGAATAATCTCGGTTTGTTCTCACTGGAACGACGGAGGTTGAGGAGCGACCTGATAGAGGTCTACAAAATTATGAGGGGCATAGACAGAGTGGATAGTCAGAGGCTTTTTCCCCAGGGTAGAGGGGTCAATTACTAGGGGGCATAGGTTTAAGGAGCGAGGGGCAAGGTTGAGAGGAGATGTACGAGGCAAGTTTTTTTACACAGAGGGTAGTGGGTGCCTGGAACTTGCTGCCGGTGAAGGTGGTGGAAGCAGGGTCGATAGTGACATTTAATGGGCTTCTTGACAAATACATGAATAGGATGTGAATAGAGGGATACGGACCCTGGAAGTGTAGAAGATTTTAGTTTAGACGGGCAGCATGGTTGGCGCAGGCTTGGAGGGCCAAAGGGCTTGTTCCTGTGCTGTACTTTTCTTTGTTCCTTATTCTTTGTTCATAGGTTTACAGTGCATGGGGAAAAGTTTAAAACAGATGTACGAGGCAAGTTTTTTGCACAGAGGGTGGTAAATATATGGAACGCGCTGTCTGGTGAGATGGAGGGAGCAGGTACGATAGTGGCACTTAAGGGACATCTAGACAAATATATGAATAGGGCGGGAATTAAAGGATACGGACTCCGTAAGTGCAGACGGTTTTAGTTTAGGCAGGTGTCATGATATTCAAACACACACATCATGATAGACACACCAACAGACAAATCAGAACACACAACACCACAACCAATGACAGAAAGATATAAAAGCACAGACACGACCCCCGGTGGTCAGTATTAGCTGCAGAGTAGGACCAGGACACATCTGTTACCAAACACACTCAGGGAGACAGCACGTGCAGAGTATCCAGAACGAACTGTATTATAAGAGTTAAAATAAAATAGAGTTGTACCACATACAACTGTGTTGGCTCATCTGTGCACCAGAGCACCCAACACCACATGGTACAGGAGTGGATCGATACCTGCCGGCATACCTCAGTGTACAGAGACAACCAGCAGTGCCCAGGCAAAATGATAGAGCTCCCGGTTCCGCAGCCGCTCCAGTGCTACGGCGACCTCCGCGAAAACTGGCAGCGATTCCGGCAATGGTTCGAATTGTTCCTGGTGGCAGCTGAACTCCAAGACCTGGATGATAGCGAAAAAATTGAATTTCTCCTCACCATCGCCGGTGCAAGGGCAAGAGAAATATTCACAAGGTTCAGGTTCTTCAGGAGGCAGCAAAGGTACGATTACCAGGCAGTCCTGGACAAATTCTCCAAGTACTGTGAAGAAAACGCAATCCAATCGGCAAATAAAGGTAAGAAAAGCTGCAGTACTCACCTCGTGGCTGGGATCCCGGAGCCCAAATTCCCAGAGGCTGAAATCCCGGGCCTGAGAGAGGGCTGGGTCGAGGTCGGCGGCCATCTTGCTAAAGGTATCACGCTAGCACAGTTGCGCGAGCAGTGCGCAGAACCGGAAGTTTCGTTTGCGCATGCGCGTGATGCTGCGCATGCGCAGTCAAGAAAACGGCCATCGGTAAAGGAACAGCGATTTGAGCATGCGCAGTCGCTTCCTACGTGCTACATACCGAGCGTCAGGATGTTAGAGGCCCCAGACTGCACCAATTTAAAGGGGAAACGTCCCAAATCCAATTTAAAAGGGAAACGTCCCAAATCAAAAAAACAAAAATCTGTTAAAGCTGTAAAACAACCTTCCCTCACCTGGAATGACAGCACAGTGCCGCAAATTGACCCAGGAGATAAATTTGACCTCCGAAGAACCCTCCGACAAGCAGTTACCTACGCACAAGCCGATGATTCCGACCTCGAATACTTCGATGACGATCTTTACAGTGTTTCCGGACCTCGCGAGCCCAATGATAGCTCCGTGGTCCTATACGACTATGACTCGGACGAACCTTTCATGTTGCACATTGGCGGCCCCCACATTGAATCCGACGCAGATGCGGATTCATTTTTCGGATTTGAGGATCTTCAATCCAGCAGATATGACGTTCCAACTTATCAGTACCGGATGATGCTGCAGCCTGACATTAACAGACAGGGAGCGGTGCAAGCACACGGAGAGCGCCCTGCTGCCACACAGAGCGTGGTCCATGTCCCGCTCAACGTTCCCGACTCTATGAAAGAAGACATGCAAGACTCCAGAGCGCAGTCCTCGCATGAACCAGAAGTGACTCCAGTGTCACAAGCCTCCACAGCAAGCTCGTGGACAGACTCCACAATTGCAGAAATGCAAGACTCCAGAGCGCAGTCCTTGCACGGACAAGAAGTGACTCCAGTGTCACAAGCCTCCACAGAGAGCTCGTGGACAGCCTCCACGATAGAAGCAACGCAAGACTCCAGAGCGCAGTCCTTGCACGAACAAGAAGTGACTCCAGTGTCACAAGCCTCCACAGAGAGCTCGTGGACAGCCTCCACGATAGAAGCAACGCAAGACTCCAGAGCGCAGTCCTTGCACGAACAAGAAGTGACTCCAGTGTCACAAGCCTCCACAGAGAGCTCGTGGACAGCCTCCACGATAGAAGCAACGCAAGACTCCAATGTGCAGTCCTTGCAGGAACAAGACCATGAGGGTCTAGCAACCTCTCCTGACCAACCAGCGGTAGATGATGCAAGTCTGCCATGCTCACGTGAACAGCAAGAAGGCTATAACAGCCTACCATGCTCCACTACACAGCAGCATGACCATGAAGGTCTCTCATGCTACAATGAAGGGCACAGCGCTGATGACTGTTCAAGCCCAACTGAAGACAAGCCAAAGGAATCGCCTCGTCCAAGCCCGAAGAAAAAAGGTTTATGCGCTGACCTTCAGGATCATTATAGCCGAACAGAGATTAATAATGCTGCACGGCCACAGAAGGATGCTGAGGATTTGCTAAAGAAATTTATTGAATGTTTAACTTGCAAGGAGCAGACTGAGAATTGCCAGTGTTTTAGTACGGATCGAAAAAATGGACAAGACATTGATCCTCAGGTAATGGAAATAACACAACCTGAATCATATCTACAGCAGGGACAAATGTCTCCCTTCAACACAACGCCGCAAAATCCCAACTTCGGAGACCAGCAGTTAGTCAGTAATGACTCTTCAAACCTTGAGGGGAACATTAATTGCATTGAACCTATACACACTCCACTGATAAATGAGCAGAACATTGGAGCAAGAATCCTGAGGACACCGACATCGAGTAGCCAGATAACAAATTTAAAACCCACAGCAGTTTCAAGTGAACCAAGTGTGCTTTCCACTAATGGTGAAGATGCAGATAAGGTCGACCCGATTATCCATTGTACCACACTAACCCCAGTGATTAAGCAGTTATGTATGGGGAGTATAATGTGGGCAATTGAGAACAGTAAAAGAGAGACTGTGACCATGCCAGTCCCAGCAAAATCAGACCCAGAGACCATGAAGGCATGTACATTAGACAAAGATACATATGAGGTACCTGAGAAGAAAAGTGAAACGGAATGTTCTTTGGAAAATAGTACAATGTCGATAGAAACATTGGATCCTATATTCGAGACCATACATATGGGAGAATTTGGGGGTAATAAACAAGGTTCTGCAATGTCTGGGGGAAGATTTAAAATTCCAAAGAAGAAAAGCCCAAATGAAGGACAACGGCAAGACAATGACAGTCCACCGACATGGTGTGCACCACCAGATGAAAACTCTGACAATTTATCCAACCCTAGTGAACAGCAAGCTGCTAATGAGGATCTATCCACGGGATGTGAGACGAGTGACGACAGCATCCCACTTCCCATGCAAAAGGTGCAAGGTGACAGACCTCGCCTAGTGCGTACCGAGGCACTCGACGATCACGGTGGGACCACTGACGACTGCGGTGGCGGCGCACCGCTTCCACCCTCGATGGCTCGAGCCTCTCCACTGGTTGGTGCATTCCTGCATGTTCCGACTCCAGAAGTGCAGCTTCAGGGAATCTCGGCTGCCTCCAGTGAACCTGTTGGGACTCCGGACGGGGGGCATCGACGGAAGGCAGACCGGACTCCAGATGGGGAGCAGCCAAGCGCCGACTCTGATTTGCGCACGCCAGACCTTGCTCCGGACGGGCGGTGTCGCGGCCTCGGTGATGGCACGCTCAGGGTGACGGCGGATGCCACGGCGACAGGGAATGGATCGCGTGGCAGTCCCACTGGGTCGGCAGTGGCAACCAGCACCGGCGGTCCAAGATGGACACACCAATTCGCGCCATCGCCAGACGTTGATGCGAGCAACAATTCTCTCTCCAAGGCGACATGCTTCGACGTTTCTCTGCGGAGTCGCCCTTCCGGCACAGCAGGTGGCCGGAACCAGCGTGCACGGTCTCGGCCAACTTCCACATCTGGCACAGTCATCGCCTTGCATGATATTAGTGATGGTGCTACTTCGATGGCAACGACCCATCGGCTACAAGATGCCGTCCACCACAAACATAAAAAGAAAAAAGACTCCACCTTGTTCCTGGCATGCAGGGCGGATGGATTGGTGCGTAGGCGCAATCAGCGAGCTTTGCGCCGCCTTCCACGCTCGCAACTGAACCGTACGCACACGCCGGATCCTCCACTGGTTCCCAAGGATGACTTCGTGGAGATGCCACGGATCATGCCCCTTCCATCGCCACCAGAACCAAACCACAGCCAAGGCACCACTAACAAAGATGTTGAATGTTATATTTGCACGAATGAAAAAACCAAGCACTGCACGAAGTACAACAAATGGTAAAGTAGAGACTTCGGCAACAGCATCACCTCCCAACAGTCCAAGGTGAACCAGTGTGACCCCAAATCTCCACAGCTGAACCGGCTTGAGGACCAGCCCATTCTTGAGGCGGTCACCCATTAGACTGGACTTATAACGCTGTTCATACCTTCAAAAAGTCAAACACTTCTGTATTATAACCTGCTGTTGTTTATTGTTCCAGATATCGTCTGACCAGACCAATGTTCACGTTTTTTTTTTCTCTCGTATCCAAGTTTTGTTATGGTACAACCTTGTTAGTGTGACGCACCCGACATCGCCCCATGTAAATAGTTACGTCATATACACACGCTGTACACAACACACACACACACTCTTAGATGCACTCACGACACAATTATATTTATAACCACGTAGGTACATATCTTTGTAAAAAGGGGGGATGTCATGATATTCAAACACACACATCATGATAGACACACCAACAGACAAATCAGAACACACAACACCACAACCAATGACAGAAAGATATAAAAGCACAGACACGACCCCCGGTGGTCAGTATTAGCTGCAGAGGAGGACCAGGACACATCTGTTACCAAACACACTCAGGGAGACAGCACGTGCAGAGTATCCAGAACGAACTGTGTTATAAGAGTTAAAATAAAATAGAGTTGTACCACATACAACTGTGTTGGCTCATCTGTGCACCAGAGCACCCAACACCACAGCAGGTACCATGGCGCAGGCTTGGAGGGCCGGAGCCGGTGCCTGTGCTGTATTGTTCTTTGAATGCAGAGGCGGATTTACAGTTCGTGGGGCCCTGTGCTCACCTTCATTTCTGGGGCCCACTATGAAGTTGTGATTCCAGATTTCAAACAATACTCACTCTACTCTTGTCCATTCCCCCTCACAAACTCAGACACTCTCCCTCCCCGTGGACCCCAACCCCCATCACGAACTCTCCCTCCTTCCAAAATGCAACCAGGCCTTCACATACACTCCCTCCCTGCAAGTCTGCAACCCAGTTTAACGCCCTCACTCACAATCCACCCCCCCCCCCCCACTCACACTTGGCCCCAATCCCCATCTTCTCACAGCCTCCCCACACCCTTCATAATCTCACGCATGTCGCTCGCCTGCAGTCTTCAAGGCAGCCTCCTGCTTCAGTCGTTGACTCCTTCCTGGCTGAGGTTTCATTTGGGGGGTTGCACCTCGCCAGTGCTGGTCTGTCGAGTCGCAAACTTGCTCGCCGAGCATGCTTGATGGCTTACCTTAGCCCCGTTGCGGCCTCACTGTTGCTGGCCTGTCCTGGTCCAGTCGCAAACCTGCTCGCCTCCCCCGCTGGGGGGCCTCTCGCCTCGCTGTTGCTGGCCTGAGCGCTGGGTCGAGCCGCCTGCTTGCCTCGCCTGCTGCTCCCCTGGGCGGCTCACCTCACCTGGCGGTGGATTGATTTCGACGCCCCGCGCGCCCAGGTGGCGCTGGCTTTCCCGGGGCTAGGCCGATCGCCCCACGTAGCAGCTGTGGTGGCCAATGGCAGCCCGCTGTCACCTCTCTTCATTCTTCACGTGCCTCAAGTTAATGGTTCGTATGATTCAGACCAGTGTTTTCCCGCTCTTTCAGACACCAATCAGAGTCTGATTTTGCTCTGCATTTCGTGCTGATATGCTCATGATCTTTTTCAACAAATGCAGAGTAATTAGGCTGTCAGTAGATGCCCAGTACACTGGACAGTTAGCACCCACCCCCCGCCGCAAGTGTTAGTGAGGGATCACTTTGGGACAAGTGACCATAACTCCATTAGTTTTAAGATAGCTATGGAGAATGATAGGTCTGGCCCAAGAGTTAAAATTCTTAATTGGGGCAAGGCCAATTTTGATGGTATCAGACAGGAACTTTCAGAGGTAGATTGGGGGAGACTGTTGGCAGGCAAAGGGACGGCTGGTAAATGGGAGGCTTTTAAAAATGTGTTAACCAGGGTTCAGGGTAAGCACATTCCCTTTAGAGTGAAGGGCAAGGCTGGTAGAAGTAGGGAACCCTGGATGACTCAAGATATTGAGACTCTGGTCAAAAAGAAGAAGGAGGCATATGACATACATAAACAACTGGGATCAAGTGGATCCCTTGAAGAGTATAGAGATTGTCGAAATCGAGTTAAGAGGGAAATCAGGAGGGCAAAAAGGGGACATGAAATTGCTTTGGCAAATAATGCAAAGGACAATCCAAAGAGCTTCTACAGATACATAAAGGGAAAAAGAGTAACTAGGGACAGAGTAGGGCCTCTTAAGGATCAACAAGGACATCTATGTGCAGAGCCACAAGAGTTGGGTGAGATCCTGAATGAATATTTCTCATCGGTATTCACGGTGGAGAAAGGCATGGATGTTAGGAAACTAAGGGAAATAAATAGTGATGTTTTGAGAAGTGTGCATATTACAGAGGAGGAGGTGCTGGAAGTCTTAAAGCGCATCAAGGTAGATAAATCCCCGGGACCTGATGAAATGTATCCCAGGATGTTGTGGGAGGCTAAGGAGGAAATTGCGGGTCCCCTAACAGAGATATTTGAATCATCGGCAGCCACAGGTGAGGTGCCTGAAGATTGGAGAGTAGGGAATGTTGTGCCCTTGTTTAAGAAGGGCAGCAGGGTAAAGCCTGGGAACTACAGACCGGTGAGCCTAACGTCTGTAGTAGGCAAGTTGCTAGAAGGTATTCTGAGAGACAGGATCTACAAGCATTTAGAGAGACAAGGACTGATTCGGGGCATTCAGCATGGCTTTGTGCGTGGAAAATCATGTCTCACAAATTTGATTGAGTTTTTTGAGGGGGTGACCAAGAAGGTAGATGAGGGCAGTGCAGTAGACGTTGTCTACATGGACTTTAGCAAAGCCTTTGACAAGGTACCGCATGGTAGGTTGTTGCAGACGGTTAAAGCTCACGGGATCCAGGGTGAGGTTGCCAATTGGATTCAAAATTGGCTGGACGACAGAAGACAGAGGGTGGTTGTAGAGGGTTGTTTTTCAAACTGGAGGCCTGTGACCAGTGGTGTGCCTCAGGGATCGGTGCTGGGTCCACTGTTATTTGTGATTTATATTAATGATTTGGATGAGAATTTAGGAGGCATGGTTAGTAAGTTTGCAGATGACACCAAGATTGGTGGCATAGTGGATAGTGAAGGTTATCTAGGATTGCAACGGGATCTTGATCAATTAGGCCAGTGGGCCGACGAATGGCAGATGGAGTTTAATTTAGATAAATGTGAGGTGATGCATTTTGGCAGATCGAATCAGGCCAGGACCTACTCAGTTAATGGTATGGCGTTGGGGAGAGTTATAGAACAAAGAGATCTAGGAGTACAGGTTCATAGCTCCTTGAAGGTGGAGTCGCAGGTGGACAGGGTGGTGAAGAAGGCATTCGGCATGCTTGGTTTCATTGGTCAGAACATTGAATACAGGAGTTGGGACGTCTTGTTGAAGTTGTACAAGACATTGGTACGGCCACACTTGGAATACTGTGTGCAGTTCTGGTCACCCTATTATAGAAAGGATATTATTAAACTAGAAAGAGTGCAGAAAAGATTTACTAGGATGTTACCGGGACTTGATGGTTTGAGTTATAAGGAGAGGCTGGATAGACTGGGACTTTTTTCCCTGGAGCGTAGGAGGCTTAGGGGTGATCTTATAGAGGTCTATAAAATAATGAGGGGCATAGATAAGGTAGATAGTCAACATCTTTTCCCAAAGGTAGGGGAGTCTAAAACTAGAGGGCATAGGTTTAAGGTGAGAGGGGAGAGATTCAGAAGGGCCCAGAGGGGCAATTTCTTCACTCATAGGGTAGCGAGTGTCTGGAATGTGCTGCCAGAGGTAGTAGTGGAGGCGGGTACAATTGTGTCTTTTAAAAAGCATTTAGATAGTTACATGGGTAAGATGGATATAGAGGGTTATGGGCCAAGTGCGGGCAACTGGGACTAGCTTAATGGTAAAAACTGGGCGGCATGGACTGGTTGGGCCAAAGGGCCTGTTTCCATGCTGTAAACTTCTATGATTCTATAAGGCCAAAACTGTACACAAGACTTCAGGCCCTGTACAGCTGCAGTAAGACAGCTATGCTCCTGTACTAAAATCTTCTTGCAATGAAGACCAACATAACTGCTTGCTGTACCTGCATGCTTGCTTTTAGTGACTGGTGTACAAGGGCATCCAGTTCCCCTTGTACAACATTTCCCAATCTATCACCATTTAAATAATAATTAGTTATACTGTTTCCTCTTCTGAAGTGGATAACTTCACACATACCATGTTATACTCCATCTACCACGTATTTGCCCACTCACTTAACTTATCTAAACCATCTTCGCTCACATTCCCAGCAATTTTCATGTAGTCAGCAAACTTGCTATTATTTCATTTGGTTCCCTCATCCAAATCATTGATATGTGAACAGCTGGGGCCTATGCCCCGATCTCTACAGGACCCCATGAGTGACCGCCTGTCACTGTTTCCTACTGTTTTCTGCCTGCTAACCAATTCTTAACCCATGACAATATATTACCCTCAATCCCATGTGCTTTAATTTCTCACACTGTTTATGTAGGAACCCTGCAATTACCCATTTTCTCCCTTCCTTCTTTTTTAAATAGCATCTGCCTCCTTCCAATCTGCAGGGACTGTTCCAGAATTTACCGACGCATCCATTATTTCTACGGCCACTTCCTTCAGTACCCTGGGATGTAGATTATCAGGATCTGGAGATTTATCAGCTTTAACTCCTATTAATTTCTCCAGCACTATAATTTGAGTGATAATGGCCTCCAATTCCTTCTTCTCACTAAACGTTTGGGTTGCTAGCATTTCCAGGAAGCTACACGCATCTTCCTCTGTGAAGACAGAACTAAAGTAGTTGTTTAATTGTTCTGCCATTTCCTTGTTCTCGATTATAAATTCTCCCGTTTTGGAGGGGGTGTCGGTTTGGGCACCGATATGTGGCAACCAGCGGTTTGCTCCGGGAGGCTGATTGGGAGTGGGCAGGAATCGGGCGGTTTGGGAATTTGTTTATAGATGGGGGCTTTCCGTGTTTGGAAGAGTTGGAGGAGTTTGAGCTGCCCACAGGGAATGGGTTTCGCTACTTGCAGGTGAAGGACTTTATGCGGAGGCAGGTTTTGACTTTCCAGCACCTACCGCCCCAGGAGCTACAGGATACGGTAGTGTTGAAAGCAGACATGGGGGAGGGGAAGGTATCAGAAATCTACATAAAGCTCACGGATTGGAGGGGAGCCCCGATAGTGGAGATGAAGCGGAAGTGGGAGCAAGATTTAAGTGGGGAGTTGGAGACTGGGTTATGGGAGGATGCCCTGAGGCAAGTCAATGCCTCCTCGTCGTGTGCCAGGCTTCGCCTTATATAATTTGAGGTGGTCCACAGGGCACATACGACTGTGGCCCAGATGAGCAAATTCTTTGAAGGGATGGAGGATAGATGTGCGGGTGGGCCTGTGAATCATGTCCATATATTTTGGGCATGTCCAAAGCTTAGGGGATTCTGGCAGGGGTTTGCTAACGTCATGTCAGAGGTACTAAAGGGTGGTTCCGAATCCAGAGCTGGCTATTTTTGGTGTGTCAGAAGACCTGGGAGTCCAGGGGGCGAGAGAGACCGATGACTTGGCCTTTGCCTCCCTGGTGGCCCGGAGACGAATCTTGTTAGCATGGAGGGACTTGGAGCCCCGAAGTCGGGGAGGGGGGTATGGGTTAGTGACATGGCTAGGTTTCTCAGGCTTGAGAAGATCAAGTTCGCCCAGAAGGGATCGATGCTAGGGCTTGCACGGAGATAGCAGCCATTTTATCGACTTCTTTGGGAAAAGTTAAGCTGGCGGCAACTTTGGGGGGGGGGGGGAAAGAGGGGTTGTTTATGTAAGCCATGTTGGCTGGGTTCTGTCTTTTGTTTGGTGTATGGTTGTTTATTCTGTCAAAATTTCGAATATAAATGCCTTCATTCTTTCCCCCTTTCTACATACTTAATTGAAGCTTTCACAGTGCATTGTTACTTGCAAGCTTACTCTCCCCTCTTATTCAATTTCCTGGTCCTCCTTCGCTGAATTCACTCCTCAGCCTGAACATGAGCCTTGCTACTTTTTCCTAGAAATGTTATATGACTCTTCGTTGGATCTAATACGATCCTTAATTCTCCTTTATAGCCTTGGTTGGGCTGCTTTGCTGATGTTTGGAGCCAGAAAGGAAAGTATAACTATTGCGATGTTCTTTGAATATTAGGCATTGCATAGCCACCATTATGCCTTATGATTTCTCTTTCCTCTTTCTCCCCCCCCTCATCTATCTTGGCCAACTCGCACCTCATACCTTCGGGGCCCCCAAGTTTCAAATCTTTCTTCATTACATTCCCTCCTAATGAATTCAATTAGGTTATGATCACTATTCCCTAAAGCACCCCACACAAGATAATTAACCCCTTCTCAGTGCATAATACCAACTCCTGCATAATACCAAATCCAATTAGAATGTTCCCTGGTAGGTTTCTCAGGATACTGGTCTAAAGGAAATCCATCTTTTTCACACTCCAGGAATTCATCCGCCACAACATTCTTGCAATTTGGTTTGCCTGGCTTGTCCAATCTATACGTAGAATAAAAATAGTTGAAGATGGTTGGACCTAGGACACTACCCTCCAGCGATGTCCTGCAGCACAGATGACTGCCCTTGGTAGTGGGAGAAAACCAGGCGTTCAGGAAAAAGCAAGAAAAATGAACATGGACCTTAAAAACAGCAGATATCTGGCCTCAAAGTAGTCCATTATGTCACACCCAACATTGCATTTCTTTCCAAAGATTTAAGTGGCCCCTCACAGCTGTTGTTGCTACTTCGGAGCGAGTGACCCCGATCCACAGTTTAGAAAGCCCAGGGGTGGATGCTGAGAAAATGTTTCCTCTCATAAGGATCAAGGTGGGGAGGGGAGAAGAAAAAATCTTCTATTTAAGATGGGAACACATTTCATCTTTTAAGAAATTATTTAAAGTACCCAATTATTTTTTTCACCCCAATCAAGGGGCAATTTAAAGTGGCCACCTACCTTGCACATCAGGGTGAAACCCACGTAGACCATGCAAACTCCACAAGACAGTGACCGTAGGCTAGGATCAAACCCAGGTCCTCGGTACTGTGAGGCAGCAGTGCTAACCACTGCACCACCCCCAGAACATATTAATCTTTGTAATTCTCTTCCACAGACAGCAGTGAAGATGGTCATTAATACCATTCACGGACTGCCGGTTGTAGCTATGCGGAGCTAAGCCACACGATTCGGCAGCTCCCGCGGAAACGGACTTTCGGGCTCGATAGAAGAGCCTCAACGGAACTTTTTTCACAGCCAACCCGTGGGGAAGAGGAGAGAGGTACCCTACTAACTTGCATGGACCGGACCCACAGCGAAACGGCCAAAAAAGTGACATTGGAGCAGCGGGAGAAGAGGGAAAACAAGCAAAACGGCGGCGGCCGGGGACAAAGAGGAGATGCAGGAATTCATCAAGCGCTGCTTCAAGGAGCTGCGTAAGGAGATGGTGGCACCTATGTTGGCAATAATTGAAGGACTGGGGGCAACCCAGAAAGCCCACAAGTTGAAGATCCAGGACAAAGTGAGTGAGAATGAGGACGAGCTCTTGGGCCTGGCGGTGAAAGTGGAGCGGCACGAGGCGCTACACAAGACGTGGGCGGGAAGACTCGAAGACCTGGAGAACAGGTCGAGGAGGAATAATCAGAGGATCCTGGGTCTCCCAGAAGGAGTGGAGGGGGCTGACGCCGCGGCATATGCGGGCACAATGATCGGGGCAATGATGGGCACGTAGGCCCCCCCAGGATTGCTGGAGCTGGAAGGGGCGCACCAAGTGCTGGCGAGGAAGCCCAAGGCAAATGAGCCGCCAAGGGCGATGGTGG
The DNA here is from genome assembly GCF_047496885.1 of Scyliorhinus torazame. Classification (NCBI taxonomy): domain Eukaryota; kingdom Metazoa; phylum Chordata; class Chondrichthyes; order Carcharhiniformes; family Scyliorhinidae; genus Scyliorhinus; species Scyliorhinus torazame. The sequence goes on from NC_092710.1 coordinate 296,308,322, forward strand.
TGAGATTTCACCAGTTCACGGACAGAGAGAGGGTCCTGAAATGGGCCAAGAAGGAGCGGAGCAGTAAGTGGGACAATGCAGAGATCGGAATATACCCGGACTGGAGCACGGAGGTTGGAGAGCGGGTTTCAACCGGGCCAAAGCGGTGCTGCATCGGAAAGGAGTGAAATTCGGAATGTTGCAGCCAGCGAGACTGTGGGTAACACATAATGGCCAACACCACTACTTCGAAATGCCCGAAGAGGCGTGGACCTTTATACTAACTGAAAAGTTGGACTCTAATTGAGGGTTTGAGAGGGTGGGGGGTGTTTGAGGGTTAAAGTACGATGGTTGTTGTATATAGGGGGTCAATCACGCGCAGGGAATGTTACATGGGCTGGGGGAGAGAGACAAGGCCACAACAGGAGCTGCGCCAGAGGGGGCGGGGCAGGCTTTGGAAAGCACGGGGTTCTTTTCCCGAGCGCGGGAAGAAAGGGTGGGGGGGGGGGGGGGGGGAAAGAGAAGGGGAACAAAGGAACGTATATTGATGGGGAGACTCCCACATGGGGGTCAAAGGGATGGCGGGGGAAACTGGGGTCAGCAGGTGTCAGCTGACTTCCAGGAGTGATATGGGGGGAGCAAAAAAGCTAGACAGGGGTCTACCTGGGGGAAAAAGGGTTGCTGCTGCACTGGCCGAAAGGTAATGGGACACAGAAGAGGTGGTCGGGACGGAGGTCCCCTGGCCGGGTAACCGGAGGGCGAGGGAGACACAGACACTGGTCTGGCCCAGAAAAGGAGATGGCTGGGCGGGTGGGGGGGGGGGGGGGGGGGGGGGGGGGGGGTGAGAGCCCCTCCAATCCGGCTGATAACGTGGAACGTGAGGGGCCTGAATGGGCCGGTGAAGAGGACTCGAGTGTTCGCGCACTTGACGGGACTGAAGGCAGACGTGGCTATGCTCCAAGAGACACACCTGAAGGTGGTGGACCAGGTTAGGTTAAGAAGGGGATGGGTAGGACAGGTATTCCACTCGGGACTGGACACGAAGAATAGAGGGAAGGCAGGTGTCATTTGAGGCCAAGACTATCGTAGTGGACAATGGAGGGAGATACGTGATGGTGAGTGGTAGGTTGCAAGGCACGTGGGTGGTGTTGGTAAATGTATACGCCCCGAACTGGGATGCTGGATTCATGAAGCGCATGTTGGGACGCATTCCGGACCTGGAGGTAGGAGGACTGATAATGGGAGGGGACTTCAATACAGTGCTGGATCCAGCACTGGACCGCTCCAGATCAAGGACGGGAAAGAGGCCGGCGGCCGCCAAGGTGCTCAGGGGGTTTATGGATCAGATTGGGGGAGTGGACCCATGGAGGTTTGTAAGGCCGCAGGCCAGGGAATTTTTTCTTTTCCCACGTGCACAAGGCCTACTCCCGGATAGATTTCTTGGTTCTGGGCAGGGCGCTCATCCAGAGGGTGATGGGGACAGAATATTCGGGCATAGCCGTTTCGGACCATGCCCCGCACTGGGTGGAAATGGGGCTGGGAGAGGAGAGGGACCAACGCCCACTGTGGCGGCTGGACGTGGGACTTTTGGCAGATGAGGTGGTGTGTGAAAAGGTGAGGGGGTGTATCGAAAGGTACTTGGAGACCAACAACAACGGGGAGGTGCGAGTGGGGGTGGTATGGGAGGTGTTGAAGGCGGTGATCAGGGGAGAGCTAATCTCCAGCAGGGCTCATAGGGAGAAGACAGAGGGCATGGAAAGGGAGAGGTTCGTGGGGGAGATTTTGCGAGTGGACAGGAGATACGCAGAGGTCCCGGAGGAGAGATTACTTGGGGAAAAGGCGACAGCTCCAGACAGAGTTTGACCTGTTGACCATGGGGAAGGCGGAGGCAGAGTGGAGGAAGGCGCAGGGGGCGACCTACGAGTACAGGGAAAAGGCCAGTCGGATGCTGGCACACCAGCTCCGTAAGAGGACAGCAGCGAGGGAAATCAAAGATGGAGGGGGAGCCACGGTTCAGAGTGCAACGAAAATAAACAAGGTATTCAAGACCTTCTATGAAGAGCTGTACAGATCCCAGCCCCCGTTTGGGGGGGGGGGGGGGGGGGAAATGAGACGATTCCTAGACCAACGGCGGTTCCCGAGGGTGGAGGAGCAAGAGGCGTCTAGTTTGGGGGCACCAATTGGGTTGGAGGAACTAAGGGTCTGAGGAGTATGCAGGCAGGGAAGGCCCCGGGGCCGGACAGGTTCCTGGTGGAGTTCATATAGAAAGTATGTGGACCTATTGGCCCTGCTACTAGGGAGGACCTTTAATGAGGCAAGAGAAGAGGGGACCCTGCCCCCGACAATGTCGGAGGCGCCAAATTCCTTGATTCTGAAGCGAGACAAGGACCCACTGCAATGTGGATCGTACAGGCCGATTTCGCTCCTCAATGTGGACGCTAAGTTGGCAAAAGTGCTGGCCACGAGGATTGAGGACTGTGTACTGGGGTGATACACGAGGACCAGACAGGAATCGTAAAGGGCAGGCAATTAAACACTAACGTGCGGCGGCTCTTAAACGTGATAATTATGACGTCGGAGGAGGGAGAGGCGGAGATAGTGGCAGCTATGGACGCGGAGAAGGCTTTGACCGAGTAGAGTGGAGTACCTCTGGGAGGTGTTGCGTAGGTTTGGGTTCGGGGGTTTATTAGCTGGGTTAAGCTCCTTTACAATGCCCCGGTGGAGAGTGTGGTGACGAACCAGCGGAGGTCGGAGCACTTTCGGCTGTACCGAGGAATGAGGCAGGGGTGCCCCGTCATTTGCATTGGCGATTGAACCCTTGGCCATAGCACTGAGGGAGTCTAATAAATGGAGGGGGGTGGTCCATGGGGGAGAAGAGCATCGGGTGTCGCTATACGCGGATGATCTGCTGTTGTACGTGGCGGACCCAATGGAGGGGATGGTGGAGGTCATGCAGACTGAGGGAGTTTGTGGAGTTCTCGGGCTATAAGCTCAATGTAGGTAAGAGTGAGCTTTTTGTATTACAGGCAGGGGACCAAGAAAGAGGGATAGGGGACCTAACGCTGAGGGGGGAGACGGGGAGTTTTCGGTATCTGGGGATCCAGATAGCTAGGAGTTGGGGGGCCCTACACAAATTGAATCTGACGGTTAGTGGACCAAATGGAGGCAGACTTCAAAAGATGGGACATGTTGCCGCTTTCATTGGCGGGTAGAGGGCATTCGGTCAAAATGGTGGTCCTTCCGAGGTTTTTGTTTGTGTTTCAGTGCCTTCCCATCGTGATCACCAAGGGCCTTTTTAAGAGAGTAAGTAGGAGTATTATGGGGTTTGTGTGGGCGAATAAGACAGAGGGCAAGGAGGGGGTTCCTGGAACGCAGTAGGGACAGAGGAGGGTTGGCGCTGCCAAACCTAGGGAGCTACTACTGGGCAGCAAATGTGGCGATGATCTGCAAGTGGGTTATGGAGGGAGAGGGGGCGGCATGGAAGAGGATGGAGATGGCGTCCTGTAAAGGAACGAGCTTGGGGGTGTTGGTGACGACACCGCTGCCGTTCTCGCCATCAAAGTATACCACAAGCCCGGTGGTGGCGGCAACGTTAAGGATCTGGGGCCAGTGGAGACGGCACAGGGGTGCAGTGGGAGCCTCGGTGTGGTCCCCGATCAGGGGTAACCACCAGGGCTGGCATCGGGCGGCGACTAGAAGAATGGGGGGACCTGTCCATTGACGGGACATTTGCGAGCCTAGGGGCACTGGAGGAGAAGTTGGAGTTACCCCCGGGAAATGCATTTAGATATATGCAGGTGAGGGCTTTTGTGAGGCGACAGGTGAGGGAATTCCCGTTGCTCCCGGCACAAGAAATTCAAGACAGGGTGATCTCGGGTGTATGGGTCGGGGAGGGCAAGGTTTCGGCAATACACCAAGGGATGAAAGAAGAGGGGGAAGCCCTAGCAGAAGAGTTGAAGGGTAAATGGGAGGAGGAACTGGGGGAGGAGATAGAGGAAGGTTTTTGGGCTGATGCCCTAGGTAGGGTTAGTTCCTCCTCCTCGTGTGCCAGGCTCAGCCCAATACAATTTAAGGTGGTTCACAGGGCGCACTTGACAGGGGCGGGGTTGAGTAGGTTCTTTGGGGTAGAGGACAGATGCGGAAGGTGCTCAGGGAGCCCAGCGAACCATGTCCATATGTTTTGGTCATGCCCGGCACTGGAGGGGTTCTGGAGAGGAGTGGCGGGAGCAATATCTCAGGTGGTGAAAGTCCGGGTCAAACCAAGCTGGGGGCTAGCAATATTCGGAGTAGTGGATGAGCCGGGAGTGCAGGAGGCGAAAGAGGCCGGAATTCTGGCCTTTGCGTCCCTAGTAGCCCGGCGAAGGATCTGGTTATTGTGGAAGGAGGCAAAGCCCCTTAGGCTGGGTTCATAAAGTTGGAGGATTAAGTTTGCCTTGAGGGTCTGTGCAGGGGTTCTACAGGCGGTGGCAACCGTTCCTAGACTACCTCACGGAGCGTTAGAGGAAGGCAGGTCAGCAGCAGCAACCTGGGGGGGGGGGGAAAGAGGAGGAACGAGACACTGTTTGAGGGGATGGATGAGCGGGAGATAACATGGGAGGGTGGGGGAAACTGGCACGTGCGGGCGAGAGCCAGTGTATAAAGCTATGTAAATATACCCTTTTGCCATGTATATATCTTGCTCAATGCGATTGTGTTATTTTGTTACGGGGGGGGGGGTTATTGTTTGTAAGGGGGAAAAAATTGTGTTGTCAAAAAATCTTAATAAATATTTTTTATTTAAACAAACACCATTCACAGATGTTAGACAAATATTGAACAAGAAAATCAAGGGTCATTGGAGAAGATGGATGGGGGCAGGCAGCAATGTGACACTCAGTCCACTGGCACATAAGCCAGTATTTGTGGTGCAGCAGGGAGACAGTAAATGACTGACAATTTCTTACTTCCTACATTAGCAAACAAGAGTCACACAACTAGTACACCAATCAGGCCTGCTCCTCCTTTCAATGAGATGACTGATCCGATGGCCCGAAACCCACTTCCCTGCCTGCACACCTCAACTTTGTTGATCAAACGTCGGTGTAGCTCAGCCAACTATATTGATGGAATACGAGCAGCCACCCAGTCATGGTCACATTCCAAAAGGTGGTCATGCCACAGCACACTGGTATGAGTTTCGGGGTTGGGGCGTGGGGGAGGGAGAAAAAGAAAATGGATAATGAGTAGAGTACAAGAGTGGGTAGACAGTGCAGGGGTCTCGTGCAGATCATGCTGTAATTGATACTGTTGAGAATTACTAATGCCCTGGGGAATGTAGCCAGAGCTGTGGTTGCAACCATTACACCAAGGTATATGAATAGCTGCAGAACACTGATGTGGGTGATTGAGGAACCAGAGGCAAGGGTAGTAAATTAGTCAACTGGCAGTAGCAGGATCTTAAGAATCGTTTTCAGATTACTGTGGCGACTATAGAAATAGAAAGCTGTGCAGAGAACTTGAGTTTCTGATCAGTTCGGAGGATGAGTTGTACTTCAGAAAACAAAGTAGTGATTGCTAGGGCTGTTCGGCTGAGTTTAAATTAAGGTGCAATAGAGTGGCACAGACCTTGGGCAACTGTTGTGGAATTTGCACATTCATGTCTGTGTGGATTTCCTCCCATAGTCCAAAGATGTGCAGGTTAGGTGGACTGGCTCTGCTAAATTGTCCCTTTGTCCAAAGGTTAGGTGGGGTTACAAGGGGTGGGCCTAGGTAGGGTGCTCTTTCAGAGGATCCATCGACTCCATATACACCTCCCACTGCCTGGAGAAAGCAGGCAGCATAATCAAATACCCCTCCCACCCAGCTTAAGTCTGAGAACACACACGAACAAACAGACTCAAACAGCTTCTTCCCCGCTATTACCAGACTCCTAAATGACCCTCTTATGGACTGACCTTATTAACACTACACCCCTATATGCTTCACCCGATGCCGGTGTTATGTAGTTAACCATGTACATTGTGTTGCCCTATTATGTATTTTCTTTTATTTTCTTTCATGTACATGATCTGTTGAGCTGCGCAGAAAAATACTTTTCACTAAGTACCTTGGTACACGTGACAAAGAACAAAATTCCAAATCCAAAGCCAGTGCAAACTCAATTGGCCAAATGGCTTCCGTCTGCACTATAGGAATTTGATGAACTTAGTAAGGGAGGGAAAACAGGATATAGCATTAGAATGGAGAATCAGGTGCACAAAGGATGGAGAGGGGTAAAGAAATGACATTATGCATTTCCTCTAACTCTACCTCTTAAATTAGGTTTACTGTGCATACATGCAAATACACAAGGGATTGTAAACAAGGTTGGTGAACTGAAGGTGCAGGTAACCACATGGCAGGACAATAGTGGCAATAACAAACCCTGCTGTGTTACCTGCAAGTCTCAGAACCCCAAAAAATACTTGAAGTGGTGTGTATTGGGTTTGGAACACTGTACGACCCAGTCCTAGTCAGTATAAAGAATATATTTATTAAAGTTTAAAAAAGGGAAAACCACATGACTTCTGAAGTTCTCACTTGTTCCCAAAATATACCCAAGCAAATATTTTAGTAACTCTGCAGCTCAAAGCCAGTTAATAGGCTTGGATCATAACTGGCCTGCCTGTTGGATGGAGAACTAGCCTCTTTTCCCCCTGGTGCTAGCAGTTGTACTGTTCAGTCTCAGATAACCCATCCCTTGGTTTCAGCTGTATCTTAGTTCCACTGATCTCTGGTAAACAATGTTTTTGATATGGCCATGCCATTCACACCAAGTTAGCAGCCAAACTAAACAGTACAATGGGTAAATTTCCACAAGAGGAAGATGCAAGACCAAAGCCAAATGGTATAGACCAAGATTTAGCAGAATCATTTGGCCCATCAAGTCTGCACCAACCCTCCAAAAAGACCAACCCTCCGAAAGAGTACCCCATCTAAATCCACTCCCCTGCCCCATCCTCTTAACCTACACATCCCTGGGCAATTTATTATGGCCAATCCACCTAACCTGCACATCTTTGGACTGTGGTCCTCACAGGAAGGATGAAACTACAGTAAGAAAGAATTCCCACAAGCCTGCCACTGCCAGATGGAGTTGTATTGAAGTTCCAGAATGTGGCATGCCAAATAGCAGGTTGTGAACCAGGATGAATTATGAAAGCCGAGATATGAAAAGAGATTTATAACAGAAGGCTGCCATTCAATCCACTGGATTGCTTTGAAAAGCAGGCATCAACTCACTCCAATTTCCTACTCAATCTCAAATTCCGTGTCCACCTAAATTTCCTTTGGAAAGTCAGCAGCACGGGTTCAATTCCTGTACCAGCCTCCTCGTACCAGCCTCCCCGAACAGGCGCCAGAATGTGGCGACTAGGGGCTTTTCACAGTAACTTCATTTGAAGCCTACTTGTGACAATAAGCGATTTTTCATTAAGTCTCAGAATCCACCACCCTCACTGACAGCAAGTCCCACACATTGCCATCTATGCAACCCACACTTTTAACCATCAGCTAAAAGGAACAGTATTTTCCTTATCCAAGCCTGGAATAAACTTTTACACCTCCCCTTAATTTCCCCTTGTTCAGAGAACACTACACAGCTTCTCAAACCAACCATATAGCGAAAATTCCACATTCCTGGAACCATTCTGGTAAATCCCCCCTGTACCCCCTCAATGTGGTCCCCAACACTCATCTATGCACATCATACAGTTCTATGCTGGTACTCATCTCGTACCCCTGTCAAGAGAATGTGAGCTACCTTCTTTGAAGGCATACAAATAGTAGAAAGATAAAAGGAAGGGTGGGCCAATAAATAGGGGAACTATAGAGGTGGACAACATGACTGAGATACTAAGTGAGTATGCTGTTAAGAATCCCAAAACACTGCACAGTGCATGGTGGTTAGCACTGCTGCCTCACAGCTCCAGGGTTCACTTCCAGCCTTGGATGTCAGTGTAGTTTCTCCCCACATCTTGTGGGTTCCCCCTAGGTGTTCAGTCTCCTCCCACAGTCCAAAGATGTGGTTAGGTGGATTAGCCATGATAAATTGCCCCTCAAAGCATCCAAAACGTTAGATGGGGTTATTGGGTTACAGGGAAAGGGTAGAGACGTGGGCTTAGATAGGGTGCTCTTTCCAATAGCCGGTGCAGACTAGATGCACTGAGGGATTCTATGATTACATCCTAGGGGGTTAACATTGACAAAACGTGAACTGGACTAGCCATAAATGCCATTGTTATAGGAAGCCAGTGGCTAGGAAGCCTGCTGCAAGTAACTCTCCTCCTGACTCAAAGCTTGGCATCACCTGCAAAGCACAAGTCAGGAATGTAATGGAATATTCTCGACGTGTGGAGGAGTACAGCTCGACATCCAGGACAATGCAGCTCACTTGACTGATGTTAGAGAGATGAATGATATGGGGTGTATCATCGACAAGATGCACTGGAGGAATTCACCCAGGCTCCTTCTGCAGCAGAAACCCACAGCCACTACTGCCTAGAAAGACAAAGGCGCAGCAGAACATGGGAATGCACCACCTGGAGGTTCTCCGGCAGGTCACTCAGCTTGACTTGGGAAATACATCACCATTCCTCTACTGTTGCTGGGTCAAAATCCTGAATTTTCCAAGATCCTCCCCAACACTGGGTGTACCTATACCTCAGCAGCTGCAGTGGTTCAAGACAACTCACCACCACCTTCCCAAGTGCAACTAGGGATGGGCAAATGGTGACCAAGACAGCATCCACATCTTGTAAATGAATTAAAAAGATGGGGTACATCCAAGAAAAATATGTGAGGCGCTAACAACCCTTAGACATGGTGGCGCCAGAGGAATGAATTGCAAATGTTACCTCATTTTAAAATACAAAAAAAACCATCAATGACAAGCCAGTTAGTGTATAATCAGTGGTGGGAAAGCTTTTGGCAACATTCAATCCACATCCAAAATGACTTAAATTGGTGTCTCTCTTGTTCCCCTACTCCCCCTGCTAAAAGAGGGTCAAAGGTTGTGCACATGTGATTTCCAAAAGACGTTCATTCTACCCAAGCTTGCCAGCAAATTGGAAGCACATGCAATAAAAGGGACAGTGGTATCATAGAGATGAACTAAGCTTATGTATTATTGACCCAAATGCATAATTTAGTGGACAAAATAGGCATCAGCTGTTTTTTGGAAAAAGCTATGAAGTCCACCATCATTGCTAGAACAGCCAAGTAAAGCATCTTTATAACATGTTCCAGCTGGATCAAGAATTGGGTTAACGAGGATTGTTTGCCCTCCAATTTGTCCCTAAAAATTGTGCATTAATATTGGTTCTGAAACAGTATACGCCTTTGCAAGCCCATGTGGTTTATACATGTGCAAAAAGCAGGCAACAGGATCTTCTGGTCCTGACCTGAACACACCCTGTCGCTGCCACAAAACCTGCAGCAGGGGTGCGTTGTTGGCATGACTGCAAGATCTTGCCAGTGTGAACAGTCAGAAAATCCCACCCAGAATTTAATTAAATAAAAAGCTCAATTGCCTTGGGCACAATTTTAAATACATCATTTAATCTATTAGCCACAATGCAAGACAACTTTTATATAATTATCCAACCAATAATTGAATAAATTGCTGGACTGCAAATACCATTGCTGTATTACAAGAAATTAGTTAATTTCATTTTATTGTTTGGTCCCTCCAATCCACATTATGTAACTACTAAGTTATTTTCCTTGCAATCAAAAGGGGTTCTTAGAGATAGACTGAAAGTTAATGCTATGTTTAAAATAAACTAAATTAGTTCCTTTCAACTGAAAATATTACAAAGTATGAGTAACATTTATGACAAAGTTTGTACAGAACAATGTCAACATTTTATCATATGGACTTTTATTTGAAAACATTCCAACTTCAGAGGAGGATCAGTCTTAGTGTTTGACAAACTTGTATCGAGACTTGACTTAGTACAAAATGGGAACAAACTTAGTAATTAATTACAACAGCCATAGGTATAGATGCAGTAGAAAACATGGATATGGGTTTTACTAGTTCAGAAGGAGGGGAAAAAAGGGAGACTTGTATAGCAATTGTCTCAAATGAACTTTGCAATTCAGTCTGAAGGACTATTCCATAAACTTGTATGAAGGAAAATGTCAATTCAGTTTGGCCTCAATGAGGTGCAAGTCTTATCATCTATATACCATGCACTATTCAAAAAAAGACATCTTGCCAAATATGGACAACCTTCAGCTAGATTTTCTTAATTTACAAAGCACATGCATTATAAAAATACTCTCAACTGATGAAGCATCAGATAAAATTGTTAGAAATGCTATACTCATACCACAGGTTCATCTGACAGCAATTTCTGCCGAATGCGTCATCTGGGCACAAAGAACGAAGATTACATCAGCATATTTCTTTACTGAAAATGTAAGGCTTCAGAATGAATGTTAAGCAAAAGTGTTATATAAAGCCAAATTACAGCAGCCAGCTCTAATCCTGAATGCAGATCTTTCTTGCTTGCAATCTGCACCTGAGATGAAGTTCTGCTTTCAGAAACATCAAGAAGTAGAAAGATGTACTGAGGATTAACCAAAACCAGCAATTTTGATTGGTTTGGAAGGATTGTTTGGACAGATCAGTGTTTTAGTCCATTCACACTGTTTGTGCATGTTTCACTTTTGCCGGTGTGTAGTTTTTGTCTATGATTTCCTCTTGCAGGAACATATGAAGACACCGTTCATTTTGTGCCAAAGGATGTCCAGCAACTCTGAAATGTAAAAAGAATTAGTGACCTTTTGAGTTACTGATTTCCAGTGAACAATTCAAACCATTGCTAGGATATTTAAAAAAGGTTCCTAGCAGATCAATGCAAGCAAAAATAAAGCTAGCAATTGGAGTTACTCAGAACTTCATGGTTTAATTCAAAGCAACACATGGAAGCACCAGTGAACCCTGAAACGGTTCCAAGAGTGAAGATAAAGCACACTTTTATTTTACTGGTTCCTTTAAAAACTGTCGTCATGTACCAATTGTAGGATGAAACCATAAAGAGCAGAAACAAGAACTATAGCAGAGCAGATGCTGCACTTATCTGCCCCCCCCCCCAAAAAATCTCAAGTTATACCAATACACTTCCAATCTCAGAATGCATAAAAGAGTTCATCTTTTCAGATCTTTGTGGCTGCATCGCAGACCCAGCAATGTCAAAGAATTAACCCCCTCATCATAACGTTACACTAAAAGGCCAGTGGGGTTTAACCACACAGCCCAAAGTAAGTTATAGTTTTGAACACCTCAATGTAGATACATTATCCTGTGCCAAATCAAACTGGAAGTCAGGTATCCAATATTTTAAAAAACAAATTTAAATGTACTGTAGAAATCTAGCAATTTGAGGCTATAGTTCTGCTCAGCAATTGGGAGTGTTGATTTTCAAATTACAATCAAGATATATCAACTGGCAAGATTAAATTAGTCTGGAAAGTTATTGCTGATCCAGTGTGTGGGTGACTACTTTCTATATAGTCAAGTAGTTGAGTTGACAGTTTTTCTTTTTCTTGGAGTCTTTCAGGACACAATCCTCTTGGTGAAGGAGTTATCCATTTCTCTCTGCTTCCTCAAAGCCAATGCTTTGCCCCGTCGTTATTGAACTGGTAGCCTTAAAATATCACCTTCCTGGCAGTTTAAAAGACATCATTGCCTGATACAATTGTACCTCAAATCTACTTGGCACTTGTTAAAAAGGGCCCTAGCCACATGTTAAAGATTCAAAAGAAAGTTAGAAAGCCCAATGAGACCTGCCTTGAGGTTTTCTAAACACCTTCACAGCTGAAGGAAATGCTTGTGATGGAGGAATGCATCTCATGTCAACCAGCCATGCAAGTCCTCATAAGTACGGAATATAATAATCTAATAAAATAATAATAATAGCTCGTCACAAGTAGGCTTCAATGAAGTTACTGTGAAAAGCCCCTAGTCACCACATTCCGGCACCTGTTCTGGAGGTGCTGGTACAGGAATTGAACCAACGCTGCTGGCATTGTTTTGCGTTGCAAGCCAGCTATTTAGCCCACTGTGCTAAACCAGCCCCTATCGCCACATGCAGAACTGCACTTCACAATTCTTGACCTTTTTTTGGCAGGGTTAAAGTTAGGTCCAGATACAACATTTAAATCACCAGTTCTCAGGCGGATAGACCCTTGAACACCACTCCAGCAACAAGTAATTTTCTGGGGTAAATGTACATTAAATTTAGTTTGTCTTTGGATTCCCCATTCAGGAATTTTCTTGCTTCTACAAGACATCTCCTACAGGTCTACCTACCTCCTGGCATGCGAAGGGGCCTTTTTCTTTTACCCAATTCACTTTTTCCAATTAAGGGGCAATTTAGTGTGGCCAATCCACCTACCCTGCACATCTCTGGATTGTGGGGGCGAAACCCACAAACACAGTGAGAATGTCAAACTCCACACGGAAAGTGACCCAGAGCCGGGATCGAAACTGGGACCTCGCGCAGTGTCGCTGTAACGCTAACCACTGCGCTGCCCTCAGCAGCAATGCTAACCACAGCCTGCAGAGGGGCTTTTCAAATTTTGTTTTAATAATAATAATAATCGTCACAAGTAGGCTTACATTAACACTGCAATGAAATTACTGTGAAAAGCCCTTACTCGCCACATTCTGGCACCTGTTCAGGTACATGGAGGGAGAAAACCGGAGCACCCGGAGGAAACCCATGCAGACACATGGAGAACGGTTTTAAGTGTGTCAGAGGTAGGGTCTTTACTCAGAGAGTAGTAAGGGCGTGGAATGCCCTGCCTGCAACAGTAGTGGACTCGCCAACATTAAGGGCATTTAAATGGTCATTGGATAAACATTTGGATGAAAGGGAATAGTGTAGATGGGCTTTAGAGTGGTTTCACAGGTCGGCGCAACATCGAGGGCCGAAGGGCCTGTACTGCGCTGTAATGGTCTATGTTCTATGTTCTAAGTGCTTCCGCTTCCTGTGTGGACCTTTCGCTCTCGTGCTCAGGGCATATTTACAGACTGTCCTTCAAATTGCATCTCAATGGGGCAAGGATTTTCTTCAATTATTTAATTCTAGTGTTGTACTTCCATTTTCCTCAATAGCATTGAGGAAGGCACTAAAGGTGTAAATCAATTACAGCTAGAGACCCAAGAATTCTTCAGATGCACAAGTCAGGTTAGACAACCAACCTCTTCAGTCGCGTGCTCAGGCACCAGTGCACTGACTGCCTCCCTGTAACTGGCAATGATGCATATCTCGATAGAATTGGATTCACTAAATGTTTTTGCACTGAATGCTGAAGCAATCAGGAGTAAGGTAACACTTCCAGGAAGCTCTCAATTAGAAACAAACATCCATCGTCAATGTTTCACCTAAATGATACTCAATCTGCATGTGAGGAGCGAGCCCATTTAACTACCCTTTCCATTTCCCCAATTCTTGAACATTATTTAGTAAAGGTCCAAATACACCATCTCCTATTATACATTCAAATATGGGAATTAACACCTCGTCAAGTTTTATTATTCAAAACGATAGCCATGCCACATTTACACATGAAACAGATGGCAACTGCAATCACAAATAATTGCAGGTATAACTTTTTATTGTTCACTTTAAATGAAGACCACCTTAGACCAAAAATAAGTACGTGAGTGGGAAAAAAAGCACGACTTAAAAAAAGCAACAGAATTTAAATGGCAATTTACATAAATTATGCATGGAAAACAACAAAATTAAAACTCAGCACGACCCCTTTGTGCCCTCAGCCTCATACTGGAATCATTCTGAAAGTAATAAAATTATCCTGCATGTCAATGTTTTTTTTCATTCTTTTAGCATTTGTTTCTGGACTGCTGCTTTCCATCATTTTAGTACCAACTAAGACAAAACCTACAGTTCTTTGAAAGAACAAATGAACATTTCCCTTTGATGTGTTTACCATCACATAAGACAGGCCCATCGAGTCTGCTCAGCCATTCAATCATGGCTGGTATTTTCTCAACCCCATTCCCCTGCCTCCTCCCCATAACCCTTAATCCCAGATTTACCACCCTCTGGCTGAAGGAATTCCTCATTTGTTTTAAAGGATTGTCCCTTTATCCAAGATGGTGTCCTCTGGTTCTAGTTTTTCCTACAAGTGGAAACATCCTCTCCACATTCACTCTATCCAGACATCGCAGTATTCTGCAAGTTTCAATAAAATCCCCCCTGACCCTTCTAAACTCCACAAGTACAGTCCCAGAGTCCTTAATCGTTCCTCATATGACAAGTTCTTCATTCCAGGGATCATTCTTGTAAACCTCCTCTGGACCCTTTCCAAGGCCAGCACATTCTTCCTTAGATACAGGGCCCAAAATTGCTCAATACTCCAAAGGGGCTGATACAGCCTCAGAAGTACATTCCTGGTCCTGTAGTCTAGCCCTCGACATGAATGCTAACATTGTATTTGCCTTCTAACATTGCATTTGCCTTCTACGGACTGAACCGGCACATTAACCTTGAGAATCATGAACAGGGACTCCCAAGTCCCTTTGTGCTTCTGATTTCCTCAGCATTTCCCCATTTAGAAAATAATCTATGCCTAAATTCCTCCTTTTAAAGTGCATAACCTCACACTTTTCCACATTGTATTTCATTTGTCACTTCATTGCCCTCTCCTAGCTTGTCCAAATCCTTCTGCAGCCCCCTTGCTTCCTCAATACTACCTGTCCCTCTACAGATCTTTGTATAATCTGCAAACTTAGCAACGACTTCAGCTCCTTCTTCCAGATCATTTATGTAGAGTGAAAAGTTATGGTCCCAGCACAGACCCCCGAGACACACTAGTCATCAGCTGCCATCCTGAAAGAGACCCCAGGCTGCCATCCTGAAAAAGACATGAATCGCAAAAGCCAAGGCAAGAGGGAAGCTTGCTCACTTGTTAATAAACTGTTCAAGACCTTGTCTTCTTTCTTCTATAAAACTATCGTCGAAGATTCCATCATCCCCTCTAAAAGGAAGCTGACGAAACAGAGCTTTACCAGGCAACGGTGGCACCACAACCTAAGGGGATAAAAACTGTCATGAAGCATTCACAGGTGGATTTATGCACAAAAAGTTATCAGCAAGGGAAATTAGTGGATAGAGTATCCAAGGCTGCATGTCATGGATCAACAGATTAAGGCATTGCTATGCCTTTAAAAAATGGATTTGCTTCAACAATGGGAGATGGTTCACAGCACATCATTTGTATGTTCACTTCCACTTCCACATTCAGAACTTGAGTCAGATCAACTAAGTGATATGGATATTCAAAGTATAACAGTTATACTGCACAAGCCCAAATGGCTATGGGATTAGGTAGGCAGGTCAGATGTTTTCCATACATCAGTGCAGACTTGATGGGCTAAAGGGCCTCTTCTGCGATAATACTGAGCAAGTTAAAAAAGTTTCCCTTTATGCCACCCAAGTTGCAAATAATAGTTACATTTGTTGTTTGAAAATCTTTGAACAGACAACGATCAGTGTAATATTCACTGGAAATTATGCAGGAGAAATCCATTTCTGGTGCCCTAAACTGGGTCAAAAATTGTGACCAAGTATAGATTCCAGACTGCAGTATTATGAAAAAGTGTATGGCGTGATACCTTTGAGACAGCATTGTACTTAATGTTGCAGTTTGCAACAGCTGTTAAGTAATGGTCGAAGTTAAATAAGCCAAAATTTGTTCTACAATGCCAGAAACAGAATGGAAGAGAGTTTAGTCAGTTTACAGTAAACTTGTGAACAATTGTTGAAGGCAGCAAGGGAAATAAGCATCAAAATTCAAATTCATACAAGCCATTAATATTGAAATTGGTTTAGACAAGTCTAACCAAATAAGGAAATTAGAAAAAAGGCTTACAGATCTCACACCACACAACTTAACAGGTCAAATTGCTAGATAAAACCATTTAATCCTAGTGAATTACTGCTTGCTCCAAGGGATCAGGGTCATCTAGGTGCAAGAATTGCAAGAGATTAGTATGCAGGTCTAGCAAGTAATTCGCAACGCTAACCAGAACATTGTTTATTAGGAGGGGAATTGAATAATAGGGAGGTTATACGGGTATCAATAAGACCATATCAGTATGGTGTACAATATTGGCCTCATTTAAAGGAAGGATGCAAGTGTGTTCCAAGCAGTTCAGAAAAGTTTTATACTTTGTATCTGTTGGAATTTAGAAAGCAACTTACAGATCCTGAGGGGACTGGGCATGAAAGTGGAATGGTCAAAGGCATCCAGGAGGAAGTAGCATCACTTTTGGTGGACACAGATTTTAAATCAAAATAAACTTCACTCAGTTTGTCAGCACCACAGAACACTTCCTACTCAAGACTTTAAACCTGGTTTTCAAACCTGCACTGCATAGGCACTGCAAACTTCAATCCACAAGTGCTTTAAATCTAAAAAGTTATTTGATTAATTGGCTAACAGCAAATCAAATTACTGAGACATGCAGTATCTTTTAACCTGTTACAAAACCCAATCTTGGCACGATCCTAGGCAAGACCCCCAGATTTCTGGTGCCGTCTGATTTGTCTCAAACAATGCAAAATTCAACATTATAATCTGTCTCATTGCATGAATGGTGGAATACGCCACAAACTGCATAGTTTCAGCCAGATTAATTTGCCTGCTCAATTGACTCCAGAAATAATCTGCCCTGTTAATACCTGAAGACAGTTCCATCCCCTGTTCTAAGGCAGGATTAAATGCATCAACGCTTGGTACATTGTGCTGACTTTGCAATCTCACTCAACACCCCAGCTGGTGAAAAATTACCATTGCTTAACACCCAAAAGAAAAATTCCAAAATATAGATGAAGTATATCATTTAGCTGACTAGCAATTTGACTGGTCATTAAGGTGGGGCCTGTACAAGGACAGGTTACACCTGAACTGGAGGGGCACCAATATCCTGGCTGTGAGGTTTGCTAGTATGGGTTTAAACTAATGCGACAAGGGAGTGGGAATCAGAACATAAGCCAGCAAGTGTAGAGACTGGGGATGAGCATGGAATCAGGACCAGGCTGGCTCAGAGGAAGGGCAGGCTGGGAGGGGTCGAACTCAGTGGGCTTGGAGGTCTGGAGTGTATAGATAAGACCACCTTGATTCATTCATGGAACTTGATGTGGTTGCTGTAATGGAGACTTGGCAGTTAAATATTCCAGGATATAGGTGTTTTAGGCGAGACAGGGAGGAAGGCAAGAGAGGTGGGGGAATTGCAATACTGGTTAGAGAACATATTACAGCTGTACAGAGGGAAGACACCATGGAAGAATCAAGTAACGAGGCAACAGGAAGGGGGCAGTCACTGTGATAGGGGTGTACTACAGGCCTCCCAACAGCCCACAGGAAATTGAACAGATATGTAAGCAGATTCTGGATAGATGTATAAATAATAGGGTTGTTGTAGTGAGATATCATTGACTGGAAATCCCTCAGGGCTAGGGGTCTGGAGTGTGAGGAATGTGTTACGCGTGTCAAGAAGATTTTTTGGAACAAAGTGGATAGTCTGACTTGAGGGGGCTATACTGGACCTAGTACTAGGGAACAAGCCCGACCAGGTCAAAGTTGCAGTGGGGGAACAGTGAGCACAATTCCTTAAGCGGTCAAATACTCATGGAAAAGGAGGTGTTGTCCTAGGATTAAGGTGCTAAATTGGGGGAAGGCAAACTACAACCAACCAGATTAGACAGGATTTGGAGGCTGTTGTTTGGAAGTGGCTGTTTTGAGGGTAAATCCACATTTGGCATGTGAATCTTTTAGGCATGTGCCAGTAAAAAGGAAAGACACGAAAGAGAGGATTCAGGAACCATGGATGGCCAGGGAAATTGCAAGACTAGTCAAAAAGAAAAAGGATGCATTTGAGAGGTCGAGGCAACTAAAAACAGATGAAACACTTGAAGAATACAAGTAAAGAAGAATACAAGGAATGTAGAAAAGAGCTGAAGTAGAGTTAGTAGGGAAAAAAAAAAAAAAAAAAAAAAAAAAAAGGGGGGTCACGAAACATCCTTGGCAGACAGAGAATCCGAAGGCACTTCATATTTATATTAGGAAGAGAGTAGCTGGAGAAAGAAAGTTGGTCCACTCAAGGACAAAGGAGGGAAATTGTGTAGAACTAAAGGACGTAGGAGAGATCCTTAAATGAGTATTTTGTATTGGTATTCACAAAGGAGGGGGACACATCGATGGGTGGTGTCTCAGACTGTTGTGTAAACACTTAGAACAGGTAGTTATTGAGGGAGGAAGTGTTAGGTGTGTTACAAAGCATTAAGGTAGGTAAATCCCAGGGCCAGATTACATCTATCCCAGATTACTGAAGGAGACTAGATTAAATCGCTGGGCCTCTACAGAAATCTTGGTTTTCTTGTTGGCCACAGGTGAGGTCTCAAGAGGATTGGAAGATAGCCAAAGTTGTACCATTATTTAAGAAGGGTCGCAAGGATAACCAGGATAATTATAGGTCAGAGAACTTAACGTCAGTGATAGTGAAATTGTTGGAAAAGACTCCGAGTGAGAGCAGAAAGAGACAGTGGTGGCAAGACAAAAGGAGAACCAAGTTAATAATTGCTAATTTGACTATTCATCCAAAAAATAGAGAAAAACAAAGTTTTACCTTACTTTCCCTTTCAAGCTCATTTCTCAGCCACTCAAAGTCACTATATCTTCTTCTGACAGAAGATTCCTTCAGCTTGAATATTGGGAGATTAGTCTGAAAAAATAAGGATGCAAAGTGTGCAATCAATTACAGAAGCAAAACGGAATTAAACATTTCCAAAGGCGGCAGTTAACAATCTACATCTGAAAATAGTTTGACAGTGTCTGGGGAAATGCACATGGCCACTTTTGGTGCCAAAGTAGTCAGGAATGGGAAGCCCATTTCAATAAATTTGACACATTCCCTCCACCCCATCCAAGGTTCATATGCAAGAGATATATCAAAATGATTAATCCTTAAATATGGCCGAGATGAGGCAAGGTTTAAGGATGGAGCCAAAACACCTTTCAAGAATACAATTCTCACTTGTTGGAAGTACAAGCAGATAACAGCAACAGCAGTGAAGGCAACAGAAGAAGCCATGTGAAAGTGAATTGAAAAAGCAAATGGAGATTTAGAATGGGGAGGGGGTGCTTGCAAGAAAATCTCAGACCCCTGCAAAGTAAATACCTTTACTGTTCTGAGATTTATGTTGCCAGTTGTTGAACAAATAGGAATTTCCCTCAGATATTACCATTACTTATGTCAGCTCCAGCAAATGAGTTCGTACAAGTACTGCAGATTTAGGATGAGCAGGCTGTGCTGCACCTTATGCACAGCCCAAATCTTTATAATTCAGGTGAGGCACTGGCATAGCGTCATTGTCACTGGACTGATGGTGATTGAGAGACACGAGATAATACGCTGGGTTCTAATCACACCACCATGGCAGATGGTGGAAATCAAATCCAATAAATAACTGTCATTAAACGTCTAATGGTGACCATGAAACCCATTGTCGATCATGTCCTTTAGGGAAGGAAATCTGCCATCCTTACCTTGTCTAGCCTAGATGCGACTCCAGACCCACAGCAATGTGATTGACACATGGCCTAGCAAGCCACTCAGTTGTTTCAAACCACTACCAAAAAATCTGGACAGCAGACCACACACATCGACCTAGGCACACATACACCACCTGCAGCAGTTCAGGGCAATAGCTCACCACCATCTTAAAGCGCAATTAAGGATTGGGCAACAAGTGCTAGTCAGGTGAAGCGCACATCACAAATGAAATACATAAAAATTGTAACCCAACTAAAAGTATTATAAAAATTTCACCAAGAACCTCCTGACCACAGATATGATACAACACCCCCCAATATATCCCCAATCAATTGCTTTTGGTGTGCATTTGCAGAGACGCAGCAGCCCAGTTACAAAGAAAAATCCCTTAACTAAACACAGACATGTTGATTCATTTTGGTTAGATACGGGGACTCCCCAGGCTAGTGGAAAACATAAATTATTTTTTTAATATATAAATAGGAGGAGATGGATCTTAGGCCCACCCACCCAAGGTGGGCATTGGTTTTAACATGTCAAAGATGGGTCTCCTTGTATTTCTTCTAATCTATCTTTTGCCAATTGTACATTTGTGATTCCCCCATCAGCTCAATTCCTCCTATTATGATCACATATCAGACCCCAATTTATGTTAGGAAACGGACACTACACTAACTTACACCTTCTTTACCTCCAATTAAAACACCTTTTAGGTCAAAAGCCAGACACACAGACACTGGCAGAACAGACCCCAAAACTCAGTCCTATGACCTGGTTACAGTTTTAAACAATATTTCTATATATTTCCCAGAATCAAGCATCGTTGAAATAGTGATCACACTTCTACAACATCTTAATGGCACCTTCTGTAGCCAGTGTCTGCTGGTCTTTTAAAATCAGGATCTTAAAAATATTACTGCAGCAGATACATACACACCCTACATACAAAAATCCTATATTCAGCACACTCTCAAATTATCAGACTGTTGATCCAGCATTCAGTACTAATGAGATGTTTCCATCAACTATTGGGATAGAGGCAGCACAGTGGTGCAGTGGTGAGCATTGCTGTCTCACGGCGCCAAGGTCCCAGGTTCGATCCCAGCTCTGGGTCACTGTCAGTGTGGAGTTTGCATATTCTCCAGTGTTGGCTTGGGCTTTGCCCCCACAACCCAAAGATGTGCTGGATAGGTGGATTGGCCACGCTAAAAATTGTCCCTTAATTGGAAAAAATGAATTGGGTACTCAATGGGAGATAGGAGGCCATTGTCCTCCGTCCTCTCCAAACCCAGTTACGGACTCCATTCCCTCCTGGCTGGACTTGCACGGTCTACCCTCTTGAAAATTTGGTGCATCCTCTTAAAAATTGGGTCAATCCAAAACTCCACTTTGTCTCAACCTTCATCAAGCCCCATTCTCCTTGCATCACTGATCTTAGCATCTTCAATTTTTTTAAAATCCTCATTTCCAAGCCCTGCTGGGGGCTGCTCAGGAAGGTGGGTGGCAGCAGTAGTTTTACAGCTTTCAATCACCATGTTACTGATGAAATGTTCCAGTTCCTGGTCATCATTCCACATTCAAGCAATTTTGTATTTACTATGATGCATGTTCAATTTCCAGTGATGTACAGTATTTCAATTTGCATTCTCCAATTAGTTTGTCATATTGTAATATAAATAATTTCAATTCTGATTTGTCTCCATTCAGTCCCAGCTAGGTTTCTCGATTCACACCCTAACCACCAATACCAAACTGGATTCATCCCCATGATCCATCTAAAACGAGGACCAGTGAAAAATTAAGGGTTTTTTTGCCCACAAGTCACGGTTGACTTTACACAGGATAATAATTATTAGTGTCACAAGTAGGCTTACATTAGCAATGAAGTTACTGTGAAAAATCCCTCAATCACCACACTCTGGCACCTGTTCAGGTACACAAAGGGAGAATTCAGCATGTCCAATTGAAGCACTTCTTTCGGGACTCAAGGAAGGAAACCCATGCAGACTCTGCACAGTGACCCTAGTGTGAATCAAACCCAGGACCCTGGCACTGTGAAGCAACAGTGCTACCCATATGGATTACTAGAGTATATGCAGTACATAATTATTCTACCAGACAGTTAAATATTAGGCAAGTGCCGAATTTCTATCTTGCAACGCCCAATGGTTCAGTTTTTATTTTATACTTAAGAGGCTGGTTTAGCACATGGCTAAATAGCTGGCTTTTAAAGTAAACCATGGCAGGCCAGCAGCGCTGGTTCAATTCCCGTACCAGCCTCCCCGAACAGGTGCCGGAATGTGGCGACTAGGGGCTTTTCACAGTAACTTCATTTGAAGCCTACTTGTGACAATAAGCGATTTTTCATTCAGGTTATAAAGGAGTTTGCCAGCCAATCATTCCCTTCTACATCCTGCTTCAACATTCTGACCCAATCTTTGTGGCTCATTATATTTTGATTTAATACATCTTCCCATGAAGCACCTTGGGATGTTTTAAACTTGATTTCCAGAATTTGGGCCAGAAGCTTTAACTTTTGAACGCGAATGAAGAAGTTGGCACAGTACCGCCTGGTCCCTGGTCCAGAGTAAACAAAGACCCACTTGACAAATCAGTTAGTGACGTATGGCTTGCAAGAAAATTGAAGTCCTCATGTCACTGCCAGAAAGTTTACAAGGTTTCTTGTTGAGACTATAGGAAACAAGTTATATATATTTTTTTAAACAACTAGAAAGTACAACTTCAATAATTTGGCTCAAGGTTCCTATACGGAGCCATTTACTTGCAAGTTTGCTCTGATGGCTCTGACAGCTCCAAGCTTTTATTTTTTCCTGAAAAGAAATATCATTCTGCCCCGACTCCAAATGCTCAGTGAGCAAATTAAACTGAATCAGCTATTTAACACATTTAACAGAGCTATTAAATTTTGAAAGTCAGTTCTGAACAGAAGGGTCCTTGCTCCATTATGGATGTGTGTAGACAGCAGTTTTTATTTTGGTTTTCTTTTCTTTTTTTTTATATAACACAGAATAATAAATGCTCCCATTTAAAGATAGCAAGCAGTTAATTTGCACCAATTGGACTCTGGATTAAAGTTATCCAATTTCACCCATTAGTTTTTTTAAAAAACCAAACTTGCCCTTCCTCACCTTCGCAAACCACTGGGTCTTTGAGTCTAGAAGATTGAACAAAACCTTTACAATACGGAGGTAAAAATGGGACTCTGCATTTTAAATACCTTTTCTCAAATTACAAGGAGCTTAGCTTCTATTTTACTTGGTGTAAAGATCAACCTAGCTAAAAAGCCTACCCTGAGAGTTTTTACCTGTGGGCACGGAAGTCTATAATAAAAGTTAATCCCTGGAACAGATTATGGTTACAGGTACAACGTTCAACTGGGAGAGGATAATCCATATTAATTTGCCTTGAAAATTTCCTTTTTGAACTTCTGACACCTCTCACTCATTTATTCACCCATCAACAAGAAAAAAGGCTGAAGACATCTAGTCTTTTGTAGAAGTGCAATAACTTCACTTGTGCTCCAGCTTTATGGCACTAATCTTTAGCTGACCTAGCTTTGAAAGTGCCATTTAGATAGCTAACATTAAAGGCCGTTGGTGGTTGAATATCCATCCAACAAGTAACAAAGCAGACAAGAACATCGGATTCCATCTTGCACATGTTGAGCTGAACTAAAAAAGTGACCACATGGCAATTATTGTTGCTGAAAGTGGCCTCAATGCCCCTTCAGTTAGAAATCTATTTCCACTCTGCCCAATGTGATGGGAGAGTGCACATGTCAAGTGCAGGACTGGGAGACGATGTAATCTAGCCAGATGGTAAGTTTACAAACATCACCCACAGAAATACCTGGCATTGAGTGCTCAGAGTTGCGCAAAGAAAAAAAGTGGCAATCAGTACACAAATTTGAATAGCATCTCTATTTCAATGTACTTTTGATGAAGATGCTGAAATTTCACATTTTCCCCAAATTTGTTGGAACAAGATCTGAATAAAAGTTGTTGCAACTTACCGGTCTTCCTGTACCAGCCTCCCTGAACAGGTGCTGGAATATGGCGACTAGGGGCTTTTCACTAACTTCATTTGAAGCCTACTTGCGACAATAAGCAATTTTAATTTCATTTTTTCCCCCAAAAAAGCAGTTGCCACAATATTTTGGACTGAACAGCTCACTTCCTCTTGCTCATTGAGAAGTGGTATGCCAAGTTTCCACATGAGCAAAAATCACTTGGGAAAGCTACTCAAGGGGAAATTGCAAAAATGTGACACCATGGTACATTTTTAATATGGTAGAAATCTCATTCACTATGTGAATGGCCCATTTAAAACTGAAAAAATGGCAACCAATTCCTTCAAACCACATTTAAACTGAAGAAATGACAACCAATTCCTTCATATATAGTAGCCCAGTGAAAAAAGTTACACCCTTGTGCTCACCAAGTTTAAGAGCTCCACCACTGGAGCAATATAACTCACTATTACTATTGTTATGGACCAGGGTTTAGAGAACCCCAAAGTGCATCATGGAGTTCACCTGACCCTCAACTTTTCATAGATTGTGGTATGAGGAGCACACGGCCCACTCTACAGGTGTGGTAACGCTTTGTCTGACTTCAGGTGCAACACTGCAAACCAAAACCAAAAAGGCAGACACACCCAAGCTTTTCTCAAAGTGAAACTAAAAAGCAGAACCGGAGCTTTGCTCCACCCACACGGACATCATTGCAGTAACAGGAGCAGCCAAACATTTCTTAAAGCGACATTCTCATGACACCTCACCCAAGAAAAAAAATAAACCATCAACTTCAAGATGGTTTCATTTTTCGCCATCCTTTCAGAAATGCACACAGCAAACATACTTCATAGTTTCAAAAAACACCACCACATGCAGAGTCCTTTTTTTTCGTTCCTCCAACTGAAATCCTTCTCAATTAACAGTCTCTTTTAACAAGCTCTCTGCACGATCTGTCGATTTCTCTACGCCTCGGCATCTCTAGTCATACTTTAGTTCATCTGATCACAGAGTCCCTTGTAATTCTCCAACACATGCTGCGCCCAGTGGAGCAAGTCGCCCAGTGGAGCAAGTCGCCCAGAAAACCTTTGCACAAATGTTCGATCAAACCCACTCGTGCCACGAAATCACATCATTTCCCTTTGTCGAGGGGATCGGAAACTCAAGTAAAGTGATTTTGGCTAGTTAACAAACCCAACTCCTGAAGTCGATCGAATAACTCCATCGGATGTTTCAATGTTCTGTCCATGTCTGGCTGAAAATTACCAGATTGTCGATGTATACCGCACAATTGGGTAATCCTAAAACGATTGTTAGTTAACCGTTGAAATGTGGCTGGGGCATTTTTCTTGCCAAATGGCATTACTTTGAATCGGTATATACCACCTGGAGTCAAAAGCTAAAATCTCCTTCGCCCTTTCGGATAAAGGTACCAGCCAGTAACCTTCAAGTAAATCCAGTTTGGAAATAAAAGCGGACTGTCCACTTTCTCAATGCAATCCTCTAAACGTGGGATAGGATAAGAGCCCGTTCTTGTAACTGCATTAACCTTTCTATAGTCCACACACAACCATTGGGTACCGTCACCATGGATGAGCGCCATTGCCTGCAACCCACCTCAATTATGCCATTTTTAATCATGCTCAATCTCTTTGTTAACCTGTGCCAATTTTAAAGGGTCAAGTCTGTATGGATGTTTGATTGGAACAGCATTTCCCACATCTACATGTATAGCCATTTTAGTACTTCCCAATTTATCGCCCCAAACTTGCCCATGTGATATCAATAACTCTTTCAGGTCAGTTTGTTTTTCCTCTGGAAGATAACTCAACAATTTCTCCCAATTTTTAAGAATATCCTAGTTTTCCAATTTAATTTGAGATACGTCAAATTCACAGTCATCTGGATTTGGTTCGTCACTTTGAGTTAGAATTATTAAAACCTCCTTTTTCTCTCCTTCCCTTTCAAAGTACCTTTTAAGCATATTCACATGACACACTCTGGGAGTCTTCCTTCTAACTGGCGTTTTTAACCACATAATTCACCTCATCTGATAAGGTCCACAAAACCTAGCTTTTAAAGGCTCACCTACCACTGGTAACGACACTAAAACTTTATCCCCACTGGCAAAACTATGAACTTTGGATTTCTTGTTGACGACCCATTATCACATTTTGTGCAACTTTCAAATGTTGTCTAGTCAATTCACCTGCTCTAATAAATAGTTCCCTAAAATTTGACACTTAATCCAATACAGTAATCTGATTTCTCACTCGCCCAGTTTTTCCTTAATCAATTTAAGTGGTCCTCTTACCTCATGACTAAAAATTAATTCAAAAGGACTAAATTTGGTTGACTCATTAAGTGCATCCCTAATTGCAAACAGTACGAATGGAATTCCTTTATCCCAATCCTCTGGATAATCTTGACAATAAGCCCTCAACATTGTCGTTAATGTCTGATGCCACCTTTCTAACACTCCCTGCGATTCTGGATGGTACGCAGTTGATTTAAATTGTTTTATTCCTAAGCTATCCATAACTTCTTTGAATAACCTTGAAGTAAAATTCGTTCCTTGATCCGATTGAATTTCTGTGGGTAGTCCATATCTAGTAAAGAATTTAAGTAACTCCTCCACAATCTGTTTAGCTGTAATATTACATACTGGAATGGCCTCTGGAAACCTAGTAGACACATCCATTATAGTCAAAAGATATTGATTGCCACTTTTTGTTTTAGGAAGCGGTCCTAGCAATCGATTAGGACCCTTGTAAAAGGTTCCTCAAATACTGGAATGGGTATTAAGGGCACTGGTTTTATCACTGCTTGAGGTTTCCCTATCACTTGGTGTGTGACATGATTGACAATTTAACTACATCTTTATGTAATCCAGGCCAATAAAAATGTTTCTGGATTTTAGCTAGTTTTCCTTATTCCCAAATGACCTCCCACTGGCACCTCATGTGCAACTCAACACCTCCTTTCTATATCCGACCGGCAATACTACTTTATG
This sequence comes from Scyliorhinus torazame, assembly GCF_047496885.1. NCBI lineage: Eukaryota > Metazoa > Chordata > Chondrichthyes > Carcharhiniformes > Scyliorhinidae > Scyliorhinus > Scyliorhinus torazame. The sequence continues at coordinate 296,334,959 of NC_092710.1, forward strand.
AACCTCTGCCCACTTTTCATCCGTCAGCATATGTAAAGGTCTCCATTTTCTCATCAAGACATCACTTTTACGGTAATAACACTGGTATACACAGATTCCTTTTCAGTGTATCTTTGTTGTAACTCCGCCAATTTTCCTTAACTAAAAATATCCGCCTCATCCTCCACCTGTTCTTGTTCATTTTCAACCATCTGATCAAAAATCATTTCTGATAATTGCACTTCCACTTCATCTTCTCTTGATTTATCCTCGTCTTAACCTGTGGCTTTGCGACCGTGTTACTACACAATCCGGAAAAATCCCAGGATTTTCGTCCTTCAACCCTTCAGTTGTCTGATTTTCCACTGGCTTATCAATCACAGTAGGCATCACTCCCACCTGCGATCCAGCTATATCATTACCAAAGATAAACCGTATTCCTGGACAAGGTAGTTTCTCCATTACTCCTACGACCATTTCACCACTTCACTGGACTTTCCAACCTTACCTTATATAATGGAACACTACTCACCCAGAATTCCACATATTTCCACCTTTTCTGGCAACATTCTTCCCAAACTACATAACTCCTCATCTCTTACCATTGAAGAGTGACTAGCTCCCATATCTTAAATTGTGACTTCTTTACCTACTCCCTGATACAAGTAAACTTTACCCACAAGTAAATTCTTTAAAGAGATCTGGCACCTTCTTATCAATCACCTCTTGATCAGGCTGTACACTTTTGCACCTCCTTCGCTTCACTTGGGCTTTCCTTCACCACTTTAACAAACCCCACTGTCGTATCCAGTTTTACCACATCAGCCTTCCCAGTGCTCTTCTTCAACCACTTTACATGGCCTAGCTTAGAACAGTGAACACATTAGAAACTATTTCTCCTCCACCCTCCTGGATTTCTTTTTCAATCGGAGGTACACTCTCCTGATTTATGAACTAATTCATAATCATCTGCCATGTCTGCTGCTAATCTCGCAGTTTTAATCCTCTGTACATAGGAGTTGAATTTTTTTTTAACTCCTCCAAAAAGTATAATTTCTCAGAACTTCATAAGTTTGGTCTATTTTCAAAGCCCTTATCCACCTGGTCTATTTTCAAAGCCCTTATCCACCTATCAAAATTACTCTGAGCCTTTCAAACTCCAAGTATGTTTGACCAAATTCTTTCCTTAAATTTCTAAACATTTGTCTGTAAGCTTCAGGCATTTGTTCATATGCACCCAAGATGGATCTCTTCGCCTCCTCATACGTCCCAGATACCTCCTCCGGTAGTGATGCGAACACTTCACTAGCCCTACCTACCAGCTTTGTTTGAATCAGTAACACCCACATGTCCTGTGGCCATTTCATTTGTTTAGCTACCGTCTCAAATGAAATTAAAAAGGTTTCTACCTCCTTCTCGTCAAACCTTGGCAATGCTTGGACATTTAAATAGATCCCCACTACGCCTTGGACTATGACGCTCTTTCTCACTATCATCCAACTGTATGTTACCCTTTACGTCTGCCAATTTTAACTGACCGTCATGTTTCATGGCCATTTTCTGAAGTTCAAACTCTCTCTTGATCCCTGACCTGTATCTTTGTTCTGCTAGGGCTATTCTTTCTTGGTTTCTTTCTTCTCTCCCCTTTTCCTTTTTTCTCATTGCATATTCAAGCTGCTTTAATTCTCAGTTCAAGTTGCTTAATCTGCACCATTTCTAATGAGTCAGACTGTATCTCAGGCAACTTTAAACGCTTAGCCACCACCATAATTACCTCATCCTTTCGCATTTCGTCAGGTAATGTTAACTGCAATGTTTTTGCCAAATCCAACAGTCTGCTTTTAGTCTTAGTCCTTAAGGTACTGCGTGCGACCGTCTCCACCCCCAAAAACATCTGAGCCTCTGAAAGAGCCATTGTCCACAACACACTCCCTACTTAAACTAAAATACCACACCTGAAAAGCAACCACAATATGCTCACCCCTCACTGTCTTTAAGTTCACTAAGCCAATCCAATAGATAGACTTTTATCCTGGATGAGCCCTCAATTTGTTATGGGCCAGGGTTTAGAGAACCCCAAAGTGTATCATGGAGTTCACCTGACCCACAACTTTTAATAGATTGTGGTATGGGGAGCACACGGCCCACTCTACAGGTGTGGTACTTCAGAAATGGAAAAGTAGTTTTTAAAGCAAATAAATGTTTATTCTATGAACTGAAGTTAACCTTTCTAAAAACAAACAGTGAACATCTTAGCAACCAGTAAATCAAATACACCATCCAAAGAATATTGTATGCTGTTCTTTTAACAGCCAGAAGACTTAAACCTTTAAACAAAAGCACATCAGGGTTTACATTCAATACGGAAAACATGTATAATTCTGAATTCACCAAATAATTAAGAGATAGTCCTTCATGGCAGAGAGAACAGCAGTACAGCTGCTTTGTTTGACTTCAGCTGCAACACGACAAAAGACCAAAAAGGCAGACACACCCAAGCTTTTCTCAGTGAAACTAAAAAGCAGAACCAGAGTTCAGCTCCACCCACACTGACATCGCTGCAGTAACACGAGTAGCCAAATATTTCTTAAAGTGACATTCTCATGACACTACAGTGGCAAGGATACTGGACCAAAACTCTGTGCAGAAGGAATAATCGCTGCAGGAGTGATTGTTCTGGCTCTGGTTAGAACCTCTTCAGATTCTTGCTGAATATCTTCCAATAGCTGCTTCAGCTGGATTGTTTCAGCCTCTTCTTCAGAATGTTTGTAAACTATTACTTTTGTTGAAACTACACTATCCTACTGGGCAGAAAACTGCCTTTACTTGTGGTCCAAGAAAAGCCTGGCAAGATAAGCCCACCGTTCTCCAAAAACAAAAAATTGCCCCTCTCCACAGCTGCTCAAAGTGTCCGTTCCTTGGCTCCATCTATCAATGACCTCATCTCACAAGCTGAAAAACAAATTCTCTGCAGGCTGCAAAGCACATGAACTCCCCAGGGACTTAAAAAAAAAAACCAGCCATTAGCCTAGACGGAAAAATATATTCCTAGTCCATTTCACGATCTGGCTGCTAGAAACACCAAGGTCCTGCCAAACAATTATTTAAAAAAAAAAAAACACTACAGTTTTTAAAACATAAATGTAGCATACCCAGTTGTTTCTTTCCCAATGAAGGGGCAATTTAGCATGGCCAATCCACTGACGCTGCACATCTTCGGGTGGTGGGGACAAAACTCACAAATACGGGGAGAATGTGCAAACTCCACACAAGACAGTGGCCCAGAGCCAGCATCAAACCTGGGATCTTGGTGCCGTGATGCAGCAGTGCTAACCACTGTGCCACCATGCTGCTCTTGACCACTACAGTTAAACAAATCCCATGCTCGTCTTCCAGTCATCACAATCAATCACCATGATAAAATTTGATCTCAGTTTTTCCACCCGGAGAATTCCTTGATTGCGTTGATGTCGCAGACCTCAGAAATTTCAGGCCATTCAAGCTACTTCGACAAAAGGAAAAAATGAGAAACCAACACCACAATATTAAAATTGCCACAAAAATAAGTTTTTGGAGCCTGAAACATGACATTCACAGATTTGCTGCAGAGTGCTTGTTGATCAATGTGGGTGGCATGCAAAAATCAGTGAAATAATGCAAAGTCAAAATAGACCACTCTACAGAGTTCATCTCAGACAGCCAGGATAATAAACTTAATCACCGACTCAAATATATTGGACAAAACAGAACCAAGAATCAAGTGTCTACAAATTTGCGTTTCAAAAACACAGGACTAGTCAAAACAGATTCAAGGCACAATAGCAGACTGCCTCAGCACCAAAAAAAAAAAATAGTATTGCTGCACAGCATCTTTCGACCCAAAACAAAACAATGAACACTTCCGGTTGCGGCAATGCGGAGCTAAGCCGCACATTTTGGCAGCTCCCGCTAGAACGGACTTTTGGGCTCTCCGGAGGATCCCCAACGGAACGTTTTTGATCGAATACCGTGTGGGAAGGTGAAGTAAGGTTCTTCTTCTATCGTGTATGGAGGGGACTAGAAGTGGAGGGACCAAAAAAAAAAAAAAAAAAAAAAAAAGCAGCTTTGGAGCAGCGGCAGAAACGAGGGGGAGAAAACAAGATGGCGGAGGGCGGAGATAGAGCAGCATGGGGGCCTGACCAGCAGGAGTTTCTCAGGCACTGCGTGGAGGAGCTTAAAAAAGGAGGTGCTGGCGCCAATGCTGTTGGCGATCAAGGGGCTGAAGGCGACCCAGAAGGCCGAGCTCCGAGAGGTGAAGGAAAAAACTAATGAGAACGAGGACAAGATTTTGGGCCTGGCGGTGAAGATGGAGGCTCACGAGGCGCTGCACAAGCGGTGGGCCGAGAGATTGGAGTCCAATTTTTCCATTTGGATAAAGGTCCAAGCCTCTTCTGGCGTTTCTAGTGGTGTCGGTCCTGGTACGTGACACCACTAGAAACGCCAGAAGAGGCTTGGACCTTTATCCAAATGGAAAAATTGGACTCGAACGGAGGGGCTGGGGTAGGGGGGGGGGCAAAGAGGTTGACTGTATACAGGGTTGTAAATATGGGTAACGAATGTTTCATGGGTGGGACGATGGATGGGGGTGGGGGAAGAGTTTTTGATGGGGGGGGGCGGTGACAGTCAGGAATGTGGGCGTCGGTGATGAAATGAAATGAAAATTGCTTATTGTCACAAGTAGGCTTCAAATGAAGTTACTGTGAAAAGCCCCTAGTCGCCACATTCCAGCGCCTGTTCGGGGAGGCTGTTACGGGAATCAAACCGTGCTGCTGACGTGCCCTGGTCTGCTTTCAAAGCCGGCGATTTAGCCCTGTGCTAAACAGCCCCTTTTTGATGGGGATGGGGGAAGAGTTGATGGGGGGGGGCGGGAGAATTAGGTAAGGCCGCAATAGGAGCTGCGCCACAGGGGGCGGGGCTGGCTTAGGAAAGCACAGGCTTGTTCCCGCATGGATGAGGGATTTCCACACCGGGGAGGGGGGGGGGGCAACAGGAAGGCAGGGGGGGCCGGGGTCAGCTGACTTACGGAAGTATTATGGGGGGGGGGGGGGGGGGGAGGAGCAAAAGAGCTAGATTTGGATCTAGCGGGGAGGCGGAGGGAGAGGGGGGACGACAATAGGGTTGCTGCTGCAATGGCCGAGGGGGAACTGAAAATGAAGAGGTGGTCGGGGCGTGGGTTCCCCGTCTGGGGGACTGGAGGGTGCGGGGGACTGGAGGGTGCGGGAGACCCAGGCACGGGCCTAAAACAGGAGATGGTAGTCGGCGTGCGGGGGGGCAGTACGTGATGGCGAGTGGTAGGTTGCAGGGGACGAGGGTGGTATTGATTGGTAAATTCTTTTTTCTCCCATGCACACCAGGCCTACTCCCAGATAGATTTTTTTGTTCTGGCCAGGGCATTGATCCCAAAAGTGGAGGGAACGGAGTATTCGGCCATAGCCGTCTCAGACCACACCCCACACTGGGTGGAATTAGAGCTGGGGGAGGAGAGGGACCAACGCCCACTGTGGCGGTTGGATGTGGGACTTTTGGCAGACGAGGAAGTGTGTGGGAGGGTGCATCGAAAGGTAGCTGGAGGCCAACGACAACAGGGAGGTGCAGGTGGGAGTAGTATGGGAGGCACTGAAGGCGGTGGCCAGGGGAGATTTAATCTCCATCAGGGCTCATAGGGAGAAGAGAGGGCAGGGAAAGGGAGAGGTTAGTGGGGGAGATTTTAAGAGTGGACAGGAGATATGCAGAGGCCCCTGATGAGGGATTACTCAGGGAGAGGCAAAGTCTCCAGACGGAGTTAGACCTGTTGACCACAGGGAAGGTAGAGACAGTGGAGAAAGGCACAGGGGGCAATATGAATATGGGGAGAAGGCGAGCCGGATGCTGGCACATCAGCTCCCTAAGAGGATGGCAGAGAGGGAAATAGGTGGAGTCAAGGATGGAAGGGGAACTATGGTGCAGAGTGCAGTGAAAGTGAATGAGGCATTCAATGCCTTCTACAAGGAGCTGTATAGGTCCCAGCCCCCAGGGGTAAAAGAGGGGATGCGACGATTCTGGGACCAACTGAGGTTCCCGAAGGTGGAGGAGCAGGAGGTGGCAGGTTTGGGGGCGCCAATTGGGGTAGAGGAGCTGGTTACAGGACTGGGGAGCATGCAGGCAGGGAAGGTCCCAGGACCGGATGGGTTCCCGGTGGAGTTCTATAGAAAGTATGTAGACCTGTTAGCCCGTTGCTGGTAAGGACTTTCAATGAGGCAAGCGAGGGGGGGGGACCCTGCTACCGACAATGTCGGAGGCGATGATCTTTGATCCTGAAGCAGGATAAGGACCCACTGCAATGTGGGTCGTATAGGCTGATCTCGCTCCTCAACGTAGATGCCAAGTTGCTGGCAAAAGTGTTAGCTACGAGGATTGAGGACTGTGTTCCGGGGGTGATTCACAAGGACCAGACAAGGTTTGTAAAGGGCAGGCAGCTAAATACCAATGTGCGAAGGCTCCTAAATGTGATAATGATGCCATCAGTGGAGTGAGAGGCAGAGATTGTGGCAGCCATGGAACCAGAGAAGGCCTTTGACCGAGTAGAGTGGGAGTATCTCTGGGAAGTGTTGAGGAGGTTTGGGTTCGGAAGAGTGTTTATTAGTTGGGTTAAGCTCCTGTATAAAGCCCCGGTGGAGAGTGTGGTCACGAACCGGCGGAGGTCAGAGTATTTCCGGCTGCACCGAGGGACGAGGCAGGGGTGCCCCCTGTCCCCCCTGCTGTTTGCATTAGCAATTGAACCTTTGGCCATGGCGTTAAGGGAGTTGGGGAAATGGAGGGGGTGGTCCGAGGGGGAGAGGAGCATAGTGTCGCTGTACGCAGACGATCTGTTGCTGTATGTGGCGGATCCAGTGGAGGGGATGGTTCAGGTCATGCAGATCCTAAGGGAGTTTGGAGACTTCTCGGGCTATAAACTCAATGTGGGAAAGAGTGAGCTCTTTGTGGTGCATCTAGGGGACCAGGGAAGAGGGATAGATGACCTACCGTTGAGGAGGGTGGAAAGGAGCTTTCGATACTTGGGGATCCAGGTAGCTAGGAGCTGGGGGGCACTGCACAAACTTAATTTGACGCGGCTGGTGGAACAGATGGAGGAGGACTTAAAAGGTGGGACATGTTGCCACTCTCGCTAGCAGGTAGGGTACAGTCGATTAAAATGGTGGTCCTCCCGAGGTTTCTTTTTGTATTCCAATGCCTCCCAATTGTGATTACCAAGGCCTTCTTTAAGGTAAGCAGGAGCATTATGGGATTTGTGTGGGCGAGCAAGACCCCGAGGGTAAGGAGGGGGTTCCTGGAGCGTAGCAGAGATGGAGGGCAGCTGGCGTTGCCAAATCTGGGTGGCTACTACTGGGCAGCCAATGTGGCGATGATCCGTAAGTGGGTTATGGAGGGAGAGGGGGCGGCATGGAAGAGATTGGAGATGGCATCCTGCAAAGGAACAAGCCTTGGGGGGCACTGGTGACAGCACCACTGCCGCTCTCGCCGACAAAGTACACCTCGAGTCCGGTGGTGGCAGCAACACTAAAGATCTGGGGGCAGTGGCGACGACACAGGGGTGCGATGGGAGCCTCAGTGTGGTCCCCGATCAGAGATAACCATCGGTTTGTCCCAGGAAGGATGGACGGGGGGGGTTCCAGAGCTGGCATCGGGAAGGGATTAGAAGAATGGGGGACCTGTTCATCGACGGGACGTTTGCGAGCTTAGGGGTGCTGGAGGAGAAATTTGGACTACCCCCGGGAAGTGCCTTCAGGTACATGCAAGTGAGGGCATTTGTGAGGCAGCAGGTGAGGGAATTCCCGCTGCTCCCGGCACAGGGGATTCAAGACAGGGTGATTTTGGGCGTATGGGTCGGAGAGGGCAAGGTGTCGGCGACATACCAGGAGATGAAAGAGGGGGAGGCTTTGGTAGAGGAGCTGAAGGGTAAATGGGAAGAGGAGCTGGGGGAGGAGGGTCTATGGGCTGATGCCCCAAGTAGGTTTAATTCCTCTTCCTCGTGTGCCAGGCTTAGCCTGATATAAGGTTGTTCACAGAGTGCATATGACAGGGGCAAGGCTGAGTAGATTCTTTGGGGTGGAGGACAGATGTGGGAGGTGCTCAGGAAGCCTGGCGAACCATGTCCATATGTTCTGGTCATGCCTGGCACTGGATGGGTTCTGGAGGGGAGTTGCAAGAACAGTATCCAAGGTGGTGAAAGTCCAGGTCAAGCCAAGTTGGGGGCTAGCACTATTTGGAGCAGCGGACGAGCCGGGAGTGCAGGAGGCGAAAGAGGCCGGCATTCTGGCCTTTGCATCCCTGGTAGCCCGGCGAAGGATCTGGTTAGTATGGAAGGATGCGAAGCCCCACAGTGTGGAAGCCTGGATAAATGATATGGCAGGGTTTCTCAAGTTGGAAAGGATAAAGTTTGCCTTGAGGGGGTCTGTGCAGGGGTTCTCCAGGCGGTGGCAACCGTTCATAGACCATCTCGCGGAGCGTTAGATGGAGTTCGGTCGACAGCAGCAGCAACCGGGGGGGGGCATCCGAGCAAGAAAATACATAAACGATCCGGAAAACTGATGTGTACGGGAGGAATCCAATGTACAAAGTTCAGTATCATATTGATTTGCTATGTTTGTGTCTTGCTATGCAGGTTTTTTCTTCTGTTACAGGAGGGGGGTGGGTTGTTTATATGGTTGAAAATTCAATTAAAAAAGTCTTAATAAACGTATTTTAAAAAAAAAAACAATGAACTTGAGTTTTGAACTTAGAACACCGTGCAGGAGGCCATTTGGCCCATCGAGTCTACACCGATCCACTTAAGCCCTCACTTCCACCCTATCCCCGCAACCCAATAACCCCATCTAACCTTTTTTGGACACTAAGGGCAATTTAGCATGGCCAATCCACCTAACCTGCACATCTTTGGACTGTGGGAGGAAACCGAAGCACCTGGCGGAAACCCACGCACACACTGGGAGAACATGCAGACTCCGCACAGACAGTGACCCAGAAGGGAATCGAACCTGGAACCCTGGTGCTGTGAAGCCAGTGCTAACCACTGTGCTACAGTACTGCCCGACTATTTAAAACAGTTTTCAGCAATCCTCCTAATCTAGTTTACTATGTTTAAGCAATAACACATGGAGGTAGAGGTCACACATTGGGTGGCTCCTAGTCCTCGTGTAGTTTTGGGAGGATGGAAAGTCAGGTCACATCCAGAAGAATCGGCTGGTGAGTTTGGAGTAGAGTCCAGTGGGAGGAAATATGGCAGGTGCAGGCCCGAGTGGGAGCCGTGCACATTACAGTGGATGAGGTGGCCGAAGTGCTGGTGGTGGGGAGCTGCAGCGTTTTATTTTTTTTATTTATTTTTTTTGTATTTTTATTTTTTTATTTATTTATTTATTTATGTTATTTTTTTAAGCGCTTGAGAAGCATCACAAGGAGATGACAACCTCCCTAGGAGGTGGGTGGAAGAGACACTTGCCCCGATGGAGACTTTGGCAAGACCTAGAGTTGTGGGAGGTGTGGGAGCAAGGAGTGGTGTTGAAGGGAGTGGAGGAGACATCACAGCACAGACCAGTTCGCTTCAATGAAGAGCTGCAGAGGTGATGCGTATCAAAAGGGCTGAGAGCCAAAGTGGAGGACCTGAACATGGCATGAAGGGAGAATTTAAGGATCATGGGACTGCCTGAGGGCCAGAGTATTGAGTGGAGACCTTTGCTAATTTGAAGGGGGATGAGGGGGACCCCCACCCAACTGCAACCAAAGGTAAATGAGCCATCAAGAGCTGTGATAGTCTGCTTCCATAGCTATCCGGTGAAGGGAAAAGGTGCTGAGATAGTTAAAAGTTTAATTGAGAGGTGGGGAGGGGGTTGGTATTTGGATATACCAGGATCTCAGTGGCACCGAGTAGCACTGTTGCTTCACAGCTCCAGGTTCCCACGTTTGATTCCCGGCTTGGGTCACTGTCTGTATGGAGTCTGCACGTTCTACCCATGTCTGCACGAGTTTCCTCCAGGTGCTCTGGTTTCCTCCCACATGTCCCGCAAGACGTGCTGTTAGGTGAATTGGACATTCTGAATTCTCAGTGTATTCCGAACAGGCACTGGAATTTGGCGAATTGGGGGCTTTTCACAGAAACTTAATTGCAGTGTGTAAGCCTACTTGTGACAATAAAGATCAGAACTGGCGAGCAGCCTTTGGGCAGGTGAAGGAGGCATTGTATTAAAGCAACATGCAGTTTGGCGTGGTCTACCTGGCAAAGTGGAGGGTCTCACACAACTTCAAGAACTTGACTGACTTGACACGGCGGCGGAGGCATTCGTTAAAGCTGAAGGGCTGGGACGGAGTTCAGACTCTTTTTCCTCTGCCAAGTTGCATTTTCAAAGGGATGTTTTGGGGCTTCTGTAGCAATTAGTTGGGATTTGCATTGGAAGGTTGTAATGTTTGGGTGTGGGGGGGGGGGGGGGGTGTTAATGTTTTGTTCTATGTGGGAGAGGGGTCTAGCAAGGGCAGTGAATGAGGGAGGGGGCCAGTCTTTGTAACCTGTATAGACAGGTTATGATGCGGTAAATGGAGACAATGGCAAGTGAGGTGATTGAGGGGTAAGTGGCTGGGGGTTTCTGGAAAGGGAGAGCGGTAGAGAGTTTTGGATTTGGATATGGTCACATGTACCAAGGGACAATGAAAAGTACTGTTCTGCGTGCAGCTCAGATAGATCATTCTATGGTGGCACAGTGGTTAGCACTACTGCCTCAGCTCCAGGGACCCAGGTTCAATTCTGGCCTCTGTGACTGTGGAGTCTGCACATTCTCCCAGTGTCTGCGTGGGTTACCTCCGGGTGCTCCGGTTTCGTCCCACAGTCCAAAGGTGTGCAGGTTAGGTAGATTGGCCATGATAAATTACCCCATAGTGTCCAAAAGGATAGGTGGGATTACTGGGATAGGGTGGGGGCATGAACTGGAGTAGGATGCTCTTTTGAGGGCTGGTGCAAACTCAATGGGCTGAATGGCCTCCTTTTGCACTGTTAGTTTTACGATTGTTAATTTTACGATTGTATGATATGAAAAGAAAATACTTAAGGTGGCAAACATAAAACACAGACACAGGCAATCGGGTGAAGCACACAGGAGTGTAGTATTACTTGGCACAGAAGGTGTGTAAAGAGATCAGACTAGTCCATAGGAAGGTTGATTAGGAATCTGGTAACTGTGGGGAAGAAGCTGTTTTTGAATCGGTCAGTGCATGTTCTCAGACTTTAGTATCTCCTGCCCGATAGAAGTTGGAGTGAAGGAGCCAGGTGGGAGGGGTCTTGGATTATGCTGTCCGCTTTCCCAAGGCAACAGGTGTAGACAGTCACATGGACTGGGCTGTGTTCACAACTCTCGTTTCTTACGGTCATGGGTTAAGCATTTACCATTCTAAGCTGTAATGCAGCCAGATAGGATGCTCTTATGGTGCATCTGTAAAAGTTGGTAAGACTCATGTGGACATGCCAAATTTCCTAAGTATAGGCACAGTTGTGTTTTCTTGGTTGTCGCGTAGACATGGGTGAAGCAGGACAGATTTTTGGTAATGTGCACATGTAGAAATTGGATGGCATCAACCATCTCCACCTCTGAACCACTGATGCCGCCCAGGGCGTGTACAATACTTTGCTTCCTGAAGTCAATGATCAGCTCCAATATAGGGAGTATAGTAGGGGGCTCAGTACACAGCCTTGCAGGGCCCCAGTATGGACTATCGTGGAGATGCTATTGTTTATCCTCACTAGGTCAGAAAGTTGAGGATCCAAGTCCTATATTTTGGAGCTTTGATATGACGGTGTTAGAGGCAGAGCTGTAGCCAATAAATAGGTGTCTGACGAGTCCTCGTGTTGGGATGCGCCAAGGATGAGATGAGTATCGGGCCAGTTGCAGCTGTGAATTGCAGTGGATCTAGGCATTCTGGGAATATGGAGTTGATGTACCTCATGAGTTGAGTGACTCGGGGCAGGGCCAGGGGTAGCAGTTATGTCTGATCGGAGGTGCAGGGCTTGAGACATCCCTGGGATGTTGACATTGGGGAGGGGGGGGTGGGGGGGGGGGGGGGGGGGGGTTGGAGTGTCCTGAAGTGGGAAAGATTAGGGTTTGGAAGAGCCAGTGCATGTAGGAGTTAAGGAAATTGCAGACAAAAAACATACTGGGGCTGGAGAGTTTCCCGGTAGAGTTTCATAAAAAAAAGTTTGTGGATCAGTTGGGGCTGCTTTTGGTGGAGATGTTGGATGAGGTGGTGGCTAAGGGGGCACTGCCAGGGACAAGGACCTAGAGTGTGGGTCATAGGCCTATATTGCGTTGAAGGTGGATGCCACAATATTGGCAAAGGTGTTGGGGCGTAGGTTGGAAGAGTGCCCCCAAAGGTGTTTGAGGAGGATCAGACAGGGTTTGTAAATGTGCATTGTTTGTTGATAGTAGTGCTTTATCCAGCAGAAGGGAGGAAGTGGGAGGAGATGGTGGCGCTGGATGCAGATAAGGTGCTTGACCATGTGGAGTGGAGGCATGGAGCCATTAGTTTTCAGTTTGAGGGGTTTGGAATGGAGTGCAATAGTTGTATTACGATCAGATGGTGCGCACACTAGCTGAATTCAGGGTACTTACTCGGAGGGGGGGGGGGGGGGAGAGAGGGAGGGGGGGGAGAGGGAGGGGGGGGAGAGGGAGGGGGGGGAGAGGGAGGGGGGGGAGAGGGGGGGGGGGAGAGGGAGGGGGGGGAGAGGGAGGGGGGGGAGAGGGAGGGGGGGGAGAGGGAGGGGGGGGAGAGGGAGGGGGGGGAGAGGGAGGGGGGGGAGAGGGAGGGGGGGGAGAGGGAGGGGGGGGAGAGGGAGGGGGGGGAGAGGGAGGGGGGGGAGAGGGAGGGGGGGGAGAGGGAGGGGGGGGAGAGGGAGGGGGGGGAGAGGGAGGGGGGGGAGAGGGAGGGGGGGGGAGAGGGAGGGGGGGGAGAGGGAGGGGGGGGAGAGGGAGGGGGGGGAGAGGGAGGGGGGGGAGAGGGAGGGGGGGGAGAGGGAGGGGGGGAGAGGGAGGGGGGGGAGAGGGAGGGGGGGGAGAGGGAGGGGGGGGAGAGGGAGGGGGGGGAGAGGGAGGGGGGGGAGAGGGGGGGGGGGAGAGGGAGGGGGGGGAGAGGGAGGGGGGGGGAGAGGGAGGGGGGGGAGAGGGAGGGGGGGGAGAGGGAGGGGGGGGAGAGGGAGGGGGGGGAGAGGGAGGGGGGGGAGAGGGAGGGGGGGGAGAGGGAGGGGGGGAGAGGGAGGGGGGGAGAGGGAGGGGGGAGAGGGAGGGGGGGAGAGGGAGGGGGGGAGAGGGAGGGGGGGAGAGGGAGGGGGGGAGAGGGAGGGGGGGAGAGGGAGGGGGGGAGAGGGAGGGGGGGAGAGGGAGGGGGGGGAGAGGGAGGGGGGGGAGAGGGAGGGGGGGGAGAGGGAGGGGGGGGAGAGGGAGGGGGGGGAGAGGGAGGGGGGGAGAGGGAGGGGGGGAGAGGGAGGGGGGGAGAGGGAGGGGGGAGAGGGAGGGGGGAGAGGGAGGGGGGAGAGGGAGGGGGGAGAGGGAGGGGGGAGAGGGAGGGGGGAGAGGGAGGGGGGAGAGGGAGGGGGGAGAGGGAGGGGGGAGAGGGAGGGGGGAGAGGGAGGGGGGAGAGGGAGGGGGGAGAGGGAGGGGGGAGAGGGAGGGGGGAGAGGGAGGGGGGAGAGGGAGGGGGGAGAGGGAGGGGGGAGAGGGAGGGGGGAGAGGGAGGGGGGAGAGGGAGGGGGGAGAGGGAGGGGGGAGAGGGAGGGGGGAGAGGGAGGGGGGAGAGGGAGGGGGGAGAGGGAGGGGGGAGAGGGAGGGGGGAGAGGGAGGGGGGAGAGGGAGGGGGGAGAGGGAGGGGGGAGAGGGAGGGGGGAGAGGGAGGGGGGAGAGGGAGGGGGGAGAGGGAGGGGGGAGAGGGAGGGGGGAGAGGGAGGGGGGGAGAGGGAGGGGGGAGAGGGAGGGGGGAGAGGGAGGGGGGAGAGGGAGGGGGGAGAGGGAGGGGGGAGAGGGAGGGGGGAGAGGGAGGGGGGAGAGGGAGGGGGGAGAGGGAGGGGGGAGAGGGAGGGGGGAGAGGGAGGGGGGGAGAGGGAGGGGGGGAGAGGGAGGGGGGGAGAGGGAGGGGGGAGAGGGAGGGGGGAGAGGGAGGGGGGAGAGAGGGAGGGGGGGGGGGGGGAAAGGGTGCTAGAGCATAGGATATCCCTGCATGCAGATGATTTATTGCTGTATATCTCCAACCCAGGCTCTTCAGTGGGGGATATAATGGACATTTGGGGCTTTTTCAGGAAATTTGGGGTGAGAGGGTGCCACTTCAGGTGGCTACAATCTGGTATTTGGGATTGCAGGTGGCTCGGGATTGGGTCCTGTTAGTTGAACTTTATATGAGTCTGATGGGCAGGGTCAAAATGGACCTATTGCGGTGGGACAGCCAGTTTGTGTTAATTTCAATGCTTCACTTTTTTGCTGAAATCTTTATGGGGTGAATAGGTTGTGTCATTTGTGTGGGTAGTTTAAGGTGGCAAGGATTAGGTGGTCAGTACTTCAGAGGGAGACAGTCAGGTGGGAGAGGGAAGCTTGGCCCTTTCAAACTGGTCATACTATTATTGGCAGCGAATGCAGACAAGTTGGAGCAGGGAGACAGAGGCTTTGTGGGGGAGGATGGAGGCAGGCTCTTGCAAGCGGTCAGGGCTGCAGTGCTGGCAATGGCACTACTGTTTTCCCCAGGGTAAGTGTCGAGGAGTCTGGTGGTAGCCATGCTGATAATGTGGAAGGCAAATTTCAGCAACACGTTAGGTTGGGGGTGGGGTCAAAGTTGATGCCAATCGGAGGAACCATCAGGTTTGAGCCAAGGAGGCTAGATGTGAGGTTTCATGATGGGGTTTTGGGGGGTCATCTCTGATCTATGGGAGGATTTAAGAGGAGCAAAAGTCTCTGGACGGAGCAAAGTGGGAGAAGCTGGGGACGGCACTGGAGGGGGAAGGGGGCTGTGGTGCGAGGTGCTGCAGAGGGGGAATGCCTCACCATCGTGTGCAAGGCTGGGCTGATAAGAGCTAGAACTAGAGCTAGAATAGAACACTGAGCACACCTGACGAAGTAGAGGATGAGCTAACTGTTTGAGGTGGGGGAATGGTAGAGTTCACAATTTTTCCTTCCAATTAAAGGGCAATTTAGCAAGGTCAAACCACCTACCCTACACATCAAGACCCACGCAGACATGGGGAGAATTGTGCAAACTCCACATGGACAGTGACCCGGGGCCAGGATTGAACTTGGGTCCTTGGTGGCATGAGGCAACAGTGCTAACCAGTGCACCACCATGATGCCCAAGAGGATTTGAGTGGCGTGAGAGAGGCCCAGCCAATCACATACACGTTCTGGTCTGTGAGTTGCAGACAGGAGTTTTAGCCTTTGCCTTGTTCTGTTGGG
Source organism: Scyliorhinus torazame (assembly GCF_047496885.1). Taxonomy (NCBI): domain Eukaryota; kingdom Metazoa; phylum Chordata; class Chondrichthyes; order Carcharhiniformes; family Scyliorhinidae; genus Scyliorhinus; species Scyliorhinus torazame. Next base: position 296,350,420 of record NC_092710.1, read on the forward strand.
GTGCAGGTCAGCTTCACCACCCTATGCCTTGGTGCGGCTGGGGGATTTAATAGAGTTCTTGCACTGGGAAAAGAGGGGAGAGACGCAGTTTACCACAACAAGTGTTAGATTTTCACATTCCAAGTAAAACACACCAACACTGAGCACCAAGAACCTGGGGTTAGCTCTCGACTGGACAGGTGGTGGAAAAGTTGCCTCGATTCAGCCCAAAACTTGAAGCACACATTGCTACTAAAATGGAATGCTTTTCCCATTGAAGAGTAGACACAAAACCCAAACCTATGTCACAGCAATCCAAAAATTAGAAACAGTATGTGTACAGAAATAATTGAATGCACGAGAAAAAAGGACCAAAGTTTGTAATTCAGGCTGGATCCTTTGAAATATCTTTCAAAATGTAGGGAAGAGTGAGCTCTTTGTATTACAGGCGGGGGACCAAGAAAGAGGGATAGGGGACCTACCGCTGAGGGGAGTTTTCGGTATCTGGGGATCCAGATAGCCAGGAGTTGGGGGACCCTACATAAACTGAATCTGACGAGGTTGGTGGAGCAAATGGAGGAGGATTTCAAAAGATGGGACATGTTACCGCTCTCGCTGGCGGGTAGAGTGCAGTCGGTCAAAATGGTGGTCCTTCGAAGGTTTCTGTTTCTGTGCCTTCCCATCGTGATCACCAAGGCCTTTTTTAAGAGAGTAGGCAGGAGTATTATGGGGTTTGTGTGGGCGAATAAGACCCTGAGAGTAAGGAGGGGGTTCCTGGAACGCAGTAGGGACCGAGGAGGGTTGGCACTGCCAAACCTGGGGAGCTACTACTGGGCAGCAAATGTGGCGATGATCCACAAGTGGGTTATGGAGGGAGGGGGCGGCATGGAAGAGGATGGAGATGGCGTCCTGTAAAAGGAACGAGCCTGGGGGCGTTGGTGACGGCACCACTGCCGCTCTCGCCAAAGTATACCACGAGCCCGGTGGTGGCCACAACGCTAAGGATCTGGGGCCAGTGGAGACGGCACCAGGATGCAATGGGAGCATCGGTGTGGTCCCCGATCAGGGGTAACTACCGGTTTGTCCCGGGGAAGATGGACGGGGGGTTCCAGAGCTGGCATCGGGCAGGGATTGGAAGAATGGGGGACCAGATCATCGACGGGACGTTTGCAAGCCTAGGGGCACTGGAGGAGAAGTTGGAGTTACCCCCGGGAAATGTATTTAGATATATGCAGGTGAGGGCTTTTGTGAGGAGACAGGTGAGGGAATTCCCATTGCTCCCGGCACAAGAATTCAAGACAGGGTGATCTCGGGTGTATGGGTCGGGGAGGGCAAGGTGTCAGAAATACACCAGGAGTTGAAAGAAGAGGGAGAAGCGCTGGTAGAAGAGTTGAAGGGTAAATGGGAGGAGGAGATCGAGGAAGGTCAGTGGGCTGATGCCCTAGGTAGGGTTAATTCCTCCTCCTAGTGTGCCAGGCTCAGCCTGATACAATTTAAGGTGGTTCACAGAGCGCACTTGACGGGGGCGAGGTTGAGTAGGTTCTTTGGGGTAGAGGACAGATGCGGAAGGTGCTCAGGGAGCCCGGCGAACCATGTCCATATGTTTTGGTCATGCCCGGCACTGGAGGGGTTCTGGAGAGGAGTGGCGGGAGCAATATCTCAGGTGGTGAAAGTCCGGGTCAAGCCAAGCTGGGGCTAGCAATATTTGGAGTAGTGGATGAACCGGGAGTGCAGGAGGCGAAAGAGGCCGGCATTCTGGCCTTTGCGTCCCTAGTAGCCCGGCGAAGGATCTTGCTAATGTGGAAGGAAGCGAAGCCCCCCAGCCTGGATAAATGATATGGCTGGGTTCATAAAGTTGGAGGATTAAGTTAGTCTTGAGGGTCTGCGCAGGGGTTTTACAGGCGGTGGCAACCATTCCTAGACTATCTCGCGGAGCGCTAGAGGAAGGTCGGTATGGCCCGGGGGGGGGGGGGGGGGGGGGGGAATATATATATTATATATAATAAATATATATAATAAATATATATAATAAATATATATAATAAATATATATATATATATATATATATATATATATATATATATATATATATATATATATATATATATATATATATATATATATATATATATATATATATATATATATATCTGCGCGATTTCTCATTTTTTTTTGTGTTACGGGGGGGGGGGGGGGGGGGTTATTGTTTGTAAGGGAGAAAAATTGTTAAAAAACTTGAATAAATATATTTTTTTTAAAAAAGAAATAGCTTTCAACAGCAAAGTTCCCTCTTATGAGTTTGATGTCGAGTTCAAATAAATACATTTTCCAAGAAAGAAAATGGTAGAGGGGTCATGACGATGCTTTGATATATGCAGTGTCCAGCAGCTGAAGTAGAGCAAGGTTATGTTTAGAGTAAACATCCACCCAATGGAGACACATCCCGCTTCACAGGAATCTAAAGTCACAGCATTTACTATTCTATTGTCTTTGTGGGGATTGTCGACATGGGCAACATCTAATGCACAAGTGGTTAACAACTCGAACAGAAAACAAACGTCAGTTTACTTGTAGGCAGTCCTTTAAGGGAGGAGGAGTTCAGCCCATGACTGGTCTAATAAGCCTAAAACCCAAAGTGCCAGAGCACAAACAAGTACTGAACTAGTAACAGTTCAGAATCAAAATCCAATTTCAAAAATGGTAGTTTCTAAACCAAAAAGTTTTTTTTTTTTTTAATGAATTCATGGGATGTGGGCACCACTAGCTCAGCCAGCATTGTTGCCCATAAAAAAGTCTATTCTTGAACTGCAGTCCATATGCTGCTTAGGGATAAAGTGCTAGAAGGAACAGCACCAAGGAGTGGTTTAGAGGGGAACTTCAGGTGACAGTATGAGAAAGAAAAGTACAGCACAGGCCTCGCTAGTCGCTGCCTGCAGAAAAGCCAATTGTCATTTTGTCGTGAGAAAATAGGGCATTTGTAAAAAAAAAATTGCCATAGTCCCAGATGACCATTGGCTGCTTTCCCCTTGGAGATGGGGAGGGGGGGGTGCCTTCACAAATTACCTCAGCCGGTATGAGAATTGGACCTTGTTGGCCTTGCTGTGCATCATGAACCAGCTGGCCCCCATTTATACAAGCATGCTTAACAGTACAGTTGTTGTGCATGGTATCCTAGTGGCTGAAAAAAAAATTTTTTTTATTTTTTTTTATAAAATCACAATTGCCATGAACCACTGAACATGGAAGCCTTCAAATAAGAGTCAAGCTCTGAAGGTGTGGGGTGAAAGAATTCTTGCTCAGTCACTTCCAAGGTTTAGTCACTTCAAGGTTTATGGGAAAGTGAAGAGCTTGGTGAAGCTTCTCATGCAAGGTGCAATCAGCTGCAGCTATTTGGGTTAAGAAATTTTATTTGGAGTGCACACTGAATCTGGTCTCTACACAGTATTTCTGAAGGGAGCTGAATAGTAAAACACTTGCAACTCAATCTCACTTCTTTCAGCAAAGAGCCTAGGTTGCTTTGACAGGGGAAACAAAACATCCTCAGGGGTCTTAATTTAGGACATTACTAAAACATTTAATCACTTTAATATTCAAATGATTTAGAAAATGGAGAACAGCACTTGGCCAACATTCCCATGCCATCTGCCCCTCAAATATTAGAAGTGCTTTAAAGTTTTAAAATAAATATATCAAAAATAGTACTCCGTGAACTTGGAACAAAGTTGAAGCATGCATTGTCCAGTCAATAGAATACAATTGTACACTTCATAAGGCAGCTTGACATCAACCTCTGCTATGGCAACATACTAGATGAATAAATGCACAAATGCTTCTTCCCTTATTTACAAAGACTTCCAGTGAAGCAAGTGTTTTATTTCTCCATTTTGTACAGCAGCAAGGTTTGACCTGCTTTGATATTCCATTTCAGCAATGCACTTTGAAAAAAAGGTTTAAGCATTTTCAATAGGCACTCCAGAAAAGAACTAATTTCATAGTATACAGTGCTGTCTTGGACGAAGTGGTAACCTTACTAAACATGCATCAAGTGGGATGCTTGCAACAAACTGAACATGCAATGCACAGGTGGGATTTAGACTTCACAATAGTTGGTTCATTACTTGGTTTGGAAAATGCATAGAAAAGGCTTCATTTGACAGCTGAAACAGCCTGAAGGCACTGAAAAGGAGACTTGGGACCATGATCACAACAGCATGTTTGACTAAAATAGCCAGAAAACTGATTTTATTTTAGTGCAATCGGGAATCAAATAGTACCTCTGTACACACTTTGCTGGGGTGCATTTTTCATATCACAGTAAATGACCAAAATAGTTGAGAAACTTGCTTCCATACGACTGGATGTTCAAAACTGCAAAACTATGTGCACAGCACAAAGTTCCATCAGCAATAATGGAGGAATTAAAATTAGCTAGGGCATCAAGGAGAACTTCAGCTCCTTAAAATAGCACTATGAAATCGTACGTCTATCAGAGGTACAAACCGGACCTCCATTTAACATTTCCTACAGTGCAGCTGTGCACTACATGACAAGTTACATTTAAAGGAACGTATCAAGTCCATTTATTCAAAGCTAAACAAGTGGACTGAATCCAGTTAGGAGTGCAAGGTTTTATATGACGGTTTTGGATCATCAACAGTAAAATGGAATAATGGAGATTAAGCTGCCACAGCTGACAACACGTGGAGACTGGTCTCAAACATCCCAGTGTAAGCATATAAATAATCAAAGGATGGTAAAGGGAGACTTGCATATGGAGACAGGAGCAATAGCAGAGGTATTAAACAAGTACTTTGCATTTGTCTTCACAAAAAGGATGAAGATACAACCTAGGGCTGGTACAGGGAGTGTTAGAAAGGTACCTTTATTAAAAATCAGTTGAGATGCATCCAAGGGTACAGAAGGGAGAATGAAAATTGCAGAGGAACTAGCACTGATCTTCCTTAAACACGGGTGATTCCAGAGATCTGGAAATTTGAGAATTTTTGAAGGGAGTAACACAGGGATGCAAGGATATAAAGCAGTACTTTAGTGGTGGGAAACGTAACTAGTTTGGGACAAAATCAATATAGCCACTTAGACCATGTGCAATTTTCAAATGGCATTTGTTAGTGCCATACAGACTGGGGCAAAATTCTGATTCAAGTTGGCAAGAGTGAAAGGATTGCAATAAATAGGTGTGAGGATGGTGTGTTCAGGGCATGATTTCAAAATTCAGAGAATGAGATTGGAAAGAGTCAATTTGGGCAGAGTTCAATGTAGGGAGTGGAGCTCTCCATATTCTTCTAGCCAAAATTTGCATACAAAATAAATGGAGACAGTCTACAGAGAGGTTCTCAATGCTCTTACGCAAGTCACGGATAATGGCAGGGCATGTTGAGAGAGCTGTTGATAAAGGATATGGTATCTTGGGCTTCATTAATAGAGGCAGAGTGCAAGAGTACAAGAACATACAAGACACTGGTTAGGCCTCAGTTGAAGTACTGCATTCAGTTCTGGGTGCTATACCCAAGGGTGTGAAGGTATTGGAGTCACATGAGATCCTGAGGGGTATGGACTGGGTAAATGATCTGTTCCCACTTGAGCAACAGCACAGATGGCCATTAATGAAAATATTTTTCACCCAGAGCATGGTTCGGATCTGATAGGTACTCTAGGAAGGAGATTCTATGGAGGTATTCACCAAAAGGAGACTGGACTGCTATCTGAAAAGAATGTGCAAGGTTACAGGTATATGGCAGGGAAGTTGGACCAGATGTAATGCTTCGAGACCCAGTGCAGACTCGGTGGGTTGAATAGTCTCCTTTTGCGATTCAAGGCCACAAAAGTTCTTCCCTGGCAAGGGCAGAAGAACTCAATGGACCTTACTGCTGAAAATTGGTATGGGAATTTGCCACTGAAACATCCTGCAGAAGAAAAACATGTACATGCGGTACTGGATTATCATACGGATACAGTTTTCACACTAATACAGTTTAAACGTCTAGTTTACTGCTTACATGCAATGTTTAGTTGATGCTTTTAGGTTTACAGTAAAAGCAATTTCTTTAGATTGGTTAGTGAGAGCTCAAATATCTTTTACGCTATTCATCTCTTATGGGGGGTGGGGGGTGGGATCGTAACAGTTAGGATTTGACAGCACAACACAGCAAATATTTCAAGAACTGGCCATATTCCCTCAATGAAATATTTCAAGATTAAAGGCTTGCATTCCTTCTCATGACCAGACATCAGTGCCTTTGAGCTTGGAAATGTGGGCACATACTACTTACTGCATTGCATCAATGTTACTAGACTGATATTTGCAATTAAACAGGGGAAGCTTCAAGGTTCCCCCTCTTGTTTGCACTAGTCATAGAGCCTTCGGCCATCACTCGAGGGCTTCAGGTAGGTGGAGGGGTGGAGCATAACGTACAAGTATGTGGATCATCTCACTGTGACAGAACAAATCCCCACCATGTGCGACATACTGGGCTGAGGAGTTCTGGCTCTTTCAGGGTACAAGTTAAACTTGGAAAAAAGTGAGTGCTTCCAATTAATCCCCAGAGGGCAGTCAATCTAGGGGTGCTGCCACTCTTCTTGCATTCAGCTCTTTTGTCCATACATAGACAATGGAAGCAGGAGGCCATTCAGCCCTGGAGCCTGCTCCACCATTCATCATCATGACTGGTCATAAAGTTCAATACCCTGAATTTTCCCCATTATCCCTTTAACCCCAAGAGCTATATCCACACATATTCACCACTCTGGTTTCCAAGGACTTACTTTCAGCGACTGATGAATGAGGACACCAAGGTTTCGCCGAGTATGCACTGCTCTCAATTTACACCCATTCAAATAATACTCTGCTCTATTTTTGATGCCGAAGTGGATAGCCTTACATTTAAATCGACATTATATAGCATTTGCCATACACATGTCCACTCTCACAGCCTCCAAATCCTACTGAAGCATCTCTGCATCTTCCCAGCCCACCCAACTTATTTGCAAATGGAGATAATACATTTGCCCAGGTGGGCTGGCACAGATCTCTGCAGTACCCCACTAGTCACTGCCTGCCGATAAGACGACCATCCATTTATTTCAACTTGCCTGTTTGCTAACCAGCTTTCTATCTGTCTCAGACACTACACATAATCCCATGTGCTTTAAATTTTGCATTAAATCTGCTATTTGAGACAGTCAAAAGCCTAAACTACATTGAAAGTCATGTATCTCCGAACTTACAGTACATGATTCATGTCTTACAAGACAAAGTACAAATTTAGTTACTCAGCCACTTTGTTCCTTATGAATTTCCATTCCTAGTTATTGTTCTTATACAAATTCCACCGTTTGACATTTCAATCTTTTGCCTTTGCATACCTTTTCCAGTTGGTTTTTAATGTTTGACCCAAGGCTGTAATGAGATCAGAAGCTGAGTGACCCTGGCAGAACCCAAACTAAGTGTTTATGAGCAGGTTATTTCGAAGTGCTGCTTGGCACAGTTGATGACTCCTTCCATCATTTTGCTGATGGATTTGTCCTCTTTCTATTGTACAGGACATACTTGGGCAATTTTCCAGATGGCTGGGTAGATGCCGGTGTTCTAGCTGTACTGGAACAGCTTAGCTAAGGGTGCAGAGCAATATTGTCAGGGTCCATAGCCTTTGCAGTATTCAGTGCCTTCAGCCATTCATTGATATCACATGGAATGAATCGTATTGGCTGAAGACTGGCAGTGATGCTGGAGACCTCTGGGAGAGGCGGATCATCCATTCAGCACTTCTGGCTGAAGACTGTTGCAAATGCTTCAGCCTCGTCTTCTGCATGGATGTGCTGGGCTCCTCCATCACGGAGGATGGGGATATTTGCTCCTCCTGCAGCAAGTGGCTTAATTGTCCATCACCATTCACGGCTGGATGTGGCAAGACTGCAGAGCTTGTATCTGATACATTTGTTCATTGTGGAATTGCTTAGCTTGGTCTATTACTTGCTGCTTGGCACACTAGTCCAGTGTTAATTTAGTGAAGCTACACACCTCATTTTTGAGTATACCTGGGTTTGCTTGTGGCATGCTCTCCTGCACTCCTTCATTGAACCAGGGTTGATCCCCTGGCTTGGTGGTAAGGTTAGAGTGGAGGATATGCCAGACCACGCGGTTGCAGATTGTGGTGGAGTACAATGCTGCTGCTGCCACCGATGGCCCACAGCACTCGTGAATGCCCAGTCTGGAGTGGTGATTTGTTTGAAGTCTATCGTACTTAGCACAGTGGTAGTGCCATGATGGAGGGCATCAGCTATGTGCAGGCAGAACTTTGCCTCCAAGATCTGCACAGTTGTCACTTCTACCAATACAGTCATGGACAGATGCATCTGCAGCAGACAGTTTGAAGGGGGAGGAGGTCAAGTATGTTTTCCCTCTGGTTAGTTCTCACTACCTGCTGCAGTCACAGTTTACTGATCAGGGTACTGATTCATCAACTAGAGGGCTGGAGCTGTAGTTGGTAATCAGCAAGGTGGTTTTCTTGCCCATGTTTGATTAGATACCATGTGACTTCACAGGGTCCATAGATATGGAGGACTCGGGGCAATTCCCTCCCAACTGTATACCACTGGTGGGACAGGACAAGCCACTCAACACTTGTTACAACCATGGCTGATCATCCAACTCAGTAATGTATTGCTGCTCCCCCCCCTTTAGTTCCAAGAGCTACATCAAACTCCTTGAAAACATAGATACAATGTTTTGGCCTCCACTGCTTAGTGAAATGCACAGGTTTACCATTCTGGATGATCTGTCCCAAATGGGTCACATTTTCCCCACTAGTCATCCAGCTGACTGATTTCTCTACCTCCCCTTTTAAATAGTTAAATTAGCTACCATCCCAATCAGTGGAGACTGCTAGTCTTCTAGAATCTCAGATCTTGGAAGATGACGACCACCAATGTATCCACTATTTCTAGGGAAGGTAGGGATTTATCAGCCTTCAGTCCAAACAATTTCCCTGTAGATTTCCTTTAGTTACTCCTTCTTACTAAACCCAGGGCTCCCCAACATTTCTGGTAGAACATATCCTTTTTTTGTTTTATAAATAATTGAGGTATTTCAATTTTTTTTTATTATTTTTTTTTATTTTTATTTTTTTAAACAGTAACAATGACATCAACATGGTAAAAAAACTTCCTCCTCCCCCAGCCCAATCTTCACACCTCAACCATACAACAACCCGCCCCCTCCTTTTCTCCACCCCCCCCCCCCCCCCCCGGGAATATTGCATCTGCTGACATTTTAATTCCCGAGAAAGTCGACGAATGGCTGCCACCTCCAGGTGAACCCTAACTGACTCTCTTGGCGAACTTCATTTTCGAGACTGAGAAACCCAGCCATGTCACTAACCCAGATCCCTACACAAGGGGGCTTAGAGTCCCTCCACATTAACAAGATGCGTCTCCAGGCTACCAGGGAGGCGGAAGAAGCGTCTCCAGGCTACCAGGGAGGCGGAAGAAGTCAGCCTCTTTTGCCCCCTGAACTCTAGATCTTCCGACACTCCAAAAGATCGCTACCTCCGGACTCGTGTTTTTCGCACTGTGGACATGGCTTTAGCAAAATCCTGCCAAAACCCTCCAAGCTTCGGGCATGCCCAAAACACGTGGACATGATTTGCTGGGCTTCCCGTGCACCTCACACACCTATCCTCTACCCTGAAGAACTTACTCATCCTAGCCACTGTCATGTGTGCCCAGTGGACTACCCATCAGGCTAAGCTGGCACATGGTGGTATTAGCCCTGCTTAGTGCATATGCCCACCTCTCTCCTCCTAGTTCATCCTCCCAGTTGCCCTGGAGCTCCTCCACCGGAGTTTCCTCTGCCTCTGAAAGCTCCTGGTAAATATCCAATATCTTCCCCTCTCCCACCCAGGTACTGGAGACTACTCTATCCCTCGTGGCGGCAGCAGCGGAAAGGCCGGCACCTGTTTTCTCAGGAAGTCTCACACCGGCAAATACCCAAAACCATTCTGTGCTGGCAATTTAAATTTATCCTCCAAAGCTTTCAAGCTGGGAAAGCTCCAGTCTATAAATAGATCCCCCATATTTCCAACTCCGGAACCCATCTAGCCGACCCGGTACAAACCTGTGGTAATTATTAATCAGGGTACAAATTGATGCTCCCTCCACTCTTATAACATGTCCTCTTTTGTGAAGACCAAACCAGACCAAACCAAAGTATGTATTTAGTTGTGTCAGCATTTGTGTTCCCCCATTATAAATTGCTCTGTTTGACTCCCAAGAAACCTCTTCACACATGCAAGCTTACTCTTCCCCCTTAGTCCTTCCTTGGCTGAATTAGAAACTGCTCCCCCTTTGCTGAATTAGAAACTGCTCACAATCCTTAGGTCTGCTTTGTATGCTTTGATCTACTAATTTCTCTTGTAAGCCATTCTTTGGCCGCCTTTCCAGACAGGAACCCAATGGTTGCAGTTCACGCATATGCTCCTCAAAAGTTTGCCATTGCCTATTCACCATCCCTTTTATGCTCCCCAATCTAACATAGCCAACTTGCACCTCATACCATCGTAGTTTCCTTTTAGATTCAGAACCCTGGTTTCAAAAATCAACTAAGTCACTCTCTATCTTGATAAAGAATGATATCATTATGGCCATTCATCCGAGGGTCTTTGCACAACTAGACTGCCAATTATTCTTCATTACACAATACCTAGTCAAGGATAGCCTGTTCTCCCACTGGTTCAATGCATTGGTCCAGAAAACCATCCTGTATACACTCCAAGAATTCCTCCTCTACAGTTGGATAAGCTACATGCAGAATGGTGATGTCCGGGACATTGTATACTGTGATTGCGATTTCCATGAGTAAGACGGTCAGACTGGAGCAACTAGTAGAGACAATTCAATTTTGATACATCCAGCTGTGAATGGTGGAATAAACAGGAAGTTATGCTACAATTCAAATTTTTTTTTTTTTTTTTATACAATCAGAAGCACAAAGTAGATATCAACACAAGCCTCCTGCAGAAGTCACCTGGCCTAGTCAATTTTATCAAGAAACAGCTGAAGGCACTAGATACAGAAATCCATAGATGGTGCAAGACTTGTGCTGGCTGTGGCACTATTCAAGTGTGGCCCCAGCTACAAACTAGCATCTACCAGACTTGCCCAGGTTATATCATGTCCACAAAAAAAAAAGGCAGAACTGGTCAATCACTGTCCCATCAGCTTCTCATCACTTCTCCACTAGTTGGATTCCATGGTTATGATTAGAGACACAAACATTTTTGCTGCAAGGGTGTGTCAGGATCATGTCCCAAGTTCAACCATCTCCAGATGCTTCAATGATTTACCCACTTCTGACCTCCTTAGGTGGTATGTTTGCTGATGATTGCACCTCATGTTCAGCTCGATTTGACTCACACTGAAGCAGTTTGCATTTACATCCAGTTAGACGTGCTTTGGTTAAGTAGCAACTACAGCAACTCACTAAGACTCCAACAGCACCTTCCAAACATGGACCTCGACTACCTAGAAGGGTAGAAAACGAATCAAAACACCAGCTTTGAAGTTTCCCTCCAAGCTACACCGCCTCAACTTGAGCACTATATTGCCTTTTCCTCACTGGAGCTCCCTATGTACCTGAACAAGATGGATGGTGGTTAGAGGTGGCTTGCCACCACATTCAACATGGATAAACAATCAAATGCTGGCATTCCATGTAAGGATAATTATTCACTGTTGCAATGAAGGATTTGCAGCAGCCAATTTGCACAGAAACAACAGGAGTATCTGGTAATCACATATCCCATAGTGGATTTTTGATCCCAGCTGATGTTACTACTGGGCAAAACAAATCCCAGGAAGGTAACTTGATTTGTTCAGAAACATTGTGGCTACTGAACAAGTCAGAGGCTGATAACTTCAAAGATAAAAGATGTTGCAATACTCCTTCCCACAGCTGTACCTTTCACAGTTATGTACAGGATACTACAGGTTACAAAATCTTGAATATGCTAGTGTTCACACTAAGTACACAGTCACGTAAACCACAAGGCAGCCTCTGGTTCAACACCACACTGCAAAGCCTAGTGACCAATGCCACCAAACATGGCACTCATCAACTCCTCACACTGGAGCTCTTCACACCCTACTGTTGAGAAAAAGAGTTTGGGGATCTTCTCCCAAACACACTCGTTGATACCCTCAAGAAACAATGCACAACTCCAGGTTTCAATCCCTTCTTCCGATGTTAGCATGTATATTCAAGCTTCACCTTCCACAGGTATTCATAGACCCACAGTAAAGGCCACCCACCGTTGGCTGTGTTCCCAGATATGCACACGCACAAAGCCTTCCTCTACTCACTCGAGGACCTTGATAATACCTAGATTCCTGTTATTTTCCTTCTAAAAGTCTTCAATAGGATCTCTCCTTTAGGACCCACTTCCTGCAGATGGACAATCCTGATCCAGAACTCATCAACTTACACTTCAAAAAAACTTGAGATGGTGCGGGGGTGCATTGAAAAGGTATTTGGAGGCCAACGACAACGGGGAGATGCAGGTGGGGGTAGTATGGGAGGCGCTGAAGGTGGTGGTCAGGGGAGAGTTAATCTCCATCAGGGCTCACAGGGAGAAGAGAGAGGGCAGGGAAAGGAAGAGGTTAGTGGGGGAGACCCCAAGGGTAGACAGGAGATACGCAGAGGCCGCCCCCCCCCCCCCCCCCCCCCCCCCACCCCCCGGGAGGGACTATTTAGGGAGCGGCGAAGTCTCCAGACGGAATTCGACCTGTTGACCACAGGGAAGGCAGAGGCAGTGGAGGAAAGCACAGGGGGCGACGTACGAGTATAGGGAGAAGGCGAGCCGGATGCTGGCACATCAGCTCCGTAAGAGGATGGCAGCGAGGGAGATAGGTGGAGTTAAGGATAGCAGGGGAACTACGGTGCGGAGTGCGGTGAAAGTAAATGAGGCATTTAAGGACTTTTATGAGGAGCTGTACAGATCTCAGCCCCCAGCAGGGGAAGAGGGGATGCGACGATTTCTAGATCAACTGAGGTTCCCGAGGGTGGAGGAGCAGGAGGTGGCTGGTTTGGGGGCACCAATTGGATTGGAGGTGCTGGTTAAAGGACTGGGGAGCATGCAGGCGGGGAAGGCCCCGGGGCCAGATGGGTTCCCGGTTGAGTTTTACAGGAAGTATGCGGATCTGTTAGCCCCGTTGCTAGTGAGGACTTTCAATGAGGCAAGGGGGGGGGGGGGGACCCCTGCCCCCCGACAATGTCCCAGGCGCTGATCTCTGATCCTGAAGCGGGACCCGCTGCAATGTGGGTCGTATAGACCGATCTCGCTCCTCAACGTAGATGCCAAGTTGCTGGCAAAAGTGTTAGCTACGAGGATTGAGGACTGTGTTCCGGGGGTGATTCACAAGGACCAGACAGGGTTTGTAAAGGGCAGGCAGCTAAATACCAATGTGCGGAGGCTCCTCAATGCGATTATGATGCCCTCAGTGGAGGGAGAGGCGGAGATAGTGGCAGCTATGGACGCGGAGAAGGCCTTTGACCGGGTGGAGTGGGAGTATCTCTGGGAAGTGTTGGAGGTTTGGGGAGGGGTTTATCAGGTGGGTTAAGCTCCTATATAGAGCCCCGGTGGAGAGTGTGGCTACAAATCGGCGGAGGTTGGAGTATTTTCAGCTGTATCAAGGGACGAGGCAGGGGTGCCCCCTGTCCCCCTGTTGTTTGCATTAGCAATTGAGCCTTTGGCCATGGCATTAAGGGAGTCCAGGAAATGGAGGGGGGGTGGTCCGAAGGGGCAAGGAGCATCGGGTGTCACTGTATGCGGACGACTTGTTGCTGTACGTGGCAAATCCAGTGGAGGGGATGGTGGCGGTCATGCGGATCCTAAGGGAGTTTGGGGACTTCTCGGGCTATAAGCTCAATGTAGGGAAAAGTGAGCTCTTTGTGGTGCATCTAGGGGACCAGGGAAGAGGGATAGACAACCTACCGTTTGAGGAGGGCAGAAAGGAGCTTTCGGTACTTGGGGATCCAGGTAGCTAGGAGGCCCTGCACAAACTAATTTGACGCGGCTGGTGGAGCAGGACTTCAAAAGATGGGATGTGCTGCCACTCTCGCTAGCTGGCAGGGTACAGTCGATTAAAATGATGGTCCTCCCGAGGTTTCTTTTTGTGTTCCAGTGCCTTCCTATTATGATTACCAAGGCCTTTTTTAAGTGGGTAGGTAGTAGCATCATGGGTTTCGTGTGGGCAAACAAGACCCAGAGGGGAAGGAGGGGGTTTCTGGAGCCTAGTAGGGACAGGGGAGGGCTGGCGTTGCTGAATCTGGGTGGCTATTATTGGGCAGCCAGCATGGCAATGATCCGCAAGTGAGTAAGAGAGGGCGAGGGCACGGTATGGAAGAGGTTGGAGGTGGCGTCCTGCAAAGGAACAAGCCTGAGGGCACTGGTGATGGCACCGCTGCCGCTCTCGCCGACAAGGTACACCACGAGTCCGGTGGTGGGGGCAACGCTAAAGATCTGGGGCAGTGGAGACGACATAGGGGTGAGATGGGAGCCTCGGTCTGGTCCCTGATCTGGGAGAACCATCGGTTCGTCCCAGGAAGAATGGACGGGGGGGGTTTTTGGAGCTGGCATCAGGCAGGGATCAGAAGGATGGGCAACCTGTTTATAGACGGGACGTTTGCGAGCCTAGGGACGCTGGAGGAGAAGTTTGGGTTACCCCCGGGAAATGCTTTCAGGTATATGCAAGTGAAGGCGCTTGTGAGGCGGCAGGTGAGGGGATTCCCGTTGCTCCCGGCACAGGGGATTCAGGACACGGTGATTTCGGGTGCATGGGTCAGAGAAGGCAAGGTTTCGGCGATATATCAGGAGATGAAACAAGAGGGGGAGGCTTCGGTAGAGGAGCTGAAGGGCAAGTGGGAGGAGGAGTTGGGGGAGAAGATTGAAGAGGGTATGTGGGCTGATGCCCTGAGTAGGGTTAATTCCTCTTCATGTGCCAGGCTCAGCCTGATATAGTTTAAGGTCATTCACAGAGCGCATATGACAGGGGCGAGGCTAAGTCGGTTCTTTGGGATGGAGGACAGATGCGGGAGGTGCTCAGGAAGCCCGGCGAATCATGCCCACATGTTCTGGTCGTGCCTGGCACTGGATGGGTTCTGGAGGGGAGTTGCAAGAACAGTATCCAAGGTGGTGAAAGTCCAGGTCAAGCCAAGTTGGGGGCTGGCATTATTTGGGGTGGCGGACAAGCCGGGAGTGCAGGAGGCGAAAGGGGCCGGTATTCTGGCCTTTGCGTCCCTGGTAGCCCGGCGGAGGATCTTGCTCACGTGGAAGGACGTGAAGCCCCCCAGTGTGCAAGCCTGGATAAGTGACATGGCAGGGTTCATTAAGCTGGAGAAGATAAAGTTTGCCTTGAGGGGGCCTGCACAGGGGTTCTTCAGGCAGTGGCAACCGTTCCTAGACTATTTCACGGAGCGTTAGAATGATGTCAGTCAGCAGCAGCAACCCAGGGAGGGAGGGGGGATATTTGGGCAGGCTGGGGAGGGGGTTTTCCCTCGGGGTACTTGTAATAAAGCATATGGGAGGGTTATTATGTGCGGGAGAAACCCATAAGTTCTGTAGTATGTTTGATTGATATGTTTATGTTCTGTTCTGTTCTGTTCTCTTTCCTGTTACGGGGGGGGGGGTTAATTGGTTGAAATTTTTTTTTTTTTTTTTTTTTCTTTTTTAAACTTTAGATGAAGAGTTATTGTCCTCAGCAGATTTAATCTACTCGTTAGCGTAACCAACTGAACTGAAGCTGTCTGGGGTTCCTCAAAATGCAGATTTCAAAAAGCTCCAGAACTGCTGTCTCCACTCTAGATCCAGGTTACCCTCCCAAAATAAATATGAAAACAGCTTGAAGCTGTACGTTCCCAACATCCCAAAGTACAGCTCAAGATTCATATTGACCAGGGCACTGTTCTTCAAATAGCATTTGTACATCCAAAGTAGGCAAATGGACTCTTGTTTAACATTACATTGCAGTACTCAGGCTGGCACTCACTCTTGACTAGCCAGAGTCTAGGTTCTGGGTTTGAGTGCTACCAACTGAGCAGTGAGTGACGTGGATTGGACATCAGCTTAAAAAAAAAAATCAATAGTTATCTGAATATTTAGTTGAGCAATTTAAGTACACATACTGCCAGTGATAAGTTAACTAGAAACTGTAAAAAAAAAAAATTGCTTCAAAAATGTTACAAAAGCAGCTCACGCAGGCAATATTTAAACTTTACTTTTGCAGAGTGAAGGCTAAAGCACAAAGAAGGTCTATTTTAAATACATGCCATATATTTAAACAAGCCTTGTGGTGCAGTGGGTCACATTCCTGCCTCAGAGCCAGAAGCTCTGGGTTAGAATCCCACCCCAGGACTTTAAAAACAACTTGTACCCAATTAGGTTTTCCAATTAAGGGGCAATTTAGCATGGCCAATCAACCTGCACATCTTTGAGTTGTGGGGGTGAGACCCACGCAGCCACAGGGAGAATATGCAAACTCCACAATGACAGTACCCGGGGCCTGGGATCGAACCCAGGTCCTCGGTGCTGTGAGGCAGCACTGCACATCCAAGTGTGGCTGGCCAAGCATCTTTCTGCCAGCCATTGTGTGTCTAGGGCAGGATTTGCAGTGGTGCCCTCAAGCTACAAGCCCCTGACAACAGATTTATGACCTGTTCTGGGACTTACTAACTATGGAAAGCAGCCAAAGCCTGCCTCAAATGCACAAATAGATTTCAGCAGGTCCTGCACATGCAGATTTACTACTACATTCGCAATTCTACCCAGCAGTTAGCAAACTTCAGAAAGATCACTCAAGGGGTTAACTGGGGCAATGAAATGGAGCCGAGCATGAAAGAGATTGATAGTTGGATATTCTCAGTCCACTCTAGCTTCTGCTAACTTTGCATTGCTACATTTAATTGTTAGATACCAATGTCTAAACAAAATGGATCCTTTATGAAAGAAAGCTACTACTGAATCTCCAAATAACAGGGAATCCAAGTGACTGGTCAGCATTTTAAACTCTATTGCATTCTTTAACAAATCAGCTTCCATCTAATAAAGACCACCAGCAACTGCTTTGCACAGCAGATCTTTCAACAGGGATTGATCTGCAGATGCACCAGTTCTGCCTTCAATGCTTAGTTTTGCAGTCAATGTCAGTGTCAGAACACATTCCTTCAAGTGCCAAACAGAGTTCAAACCATTTCCAGAGCATTAACTAGGCAGTGCCAGGAATGTTACAGGACTCCATCATTTGTTGCATTGCTTTCTTCTGGCTGTGAGCAGCTCATTTAATTGGGCGAGTCAACTGACACAGTCCCTCGCAAATAATCAGTTAGCCATTTCACTATCAAAACAATTCACTGGCTGACAATTGAAGAGTTGTATGAATACACAAGATCACTGGTGTCCTATTTACCAATAAACTGAATTTGCTACAGTTGCCTTAGACGAGGCTAGTAGCTAATGTGCTGGACTACTTTACTCTTTGTAATGTAGCCTGGGTTTGTACACTACTGAAAAGGGAGAAAATGGCATGGAGAATGATTTTCCAGCTGCCTGTAAACTGGCATAAATCCAATGACCGAGACTCTGTATCAAATGGCATCATTAAAATGTTCTACTGCTTCAAGGTATTTTTCACTCACCTAAAAAATGAAAGTTAGGTTGTCCATTGAGGATGGGTGTCCTCATGCAGGAATTGCAGAAAACTAGCATGCAGGTACAGTGGGTAATTAAGGCAGGCAAATGGAATTTGGGCCTTAAAAAGGAATAGAGCACACAATATATAAAAAGTAGCCATGATGTGGCGATGTGAAGTAGGGAAGTGTTGTCACAACTGTGTAACGCAGCATTGGACGGTGTATTCGTAATGCAGCATTGGAGAGTGTATTCTGGACAGTCTTGGTTCCCTTAGGAGGGATGTAGTTACATTGGAGAGAATTCAGAGGAGGCTCACGAGATTGATTCCCAGCAAGGGGTGTCATATGGAGAGATTGAGCAATTCAGGCCTATTCTCAATTTGGAAGGATGAGACGAGATCTAATGAAAGGAGATCTAATTGAGATACACAGGATGTAAAGTACTGACAAAATAAATATAGAGTGGCCGCTTCCTCTTGTGGGGCAATCTGGAAAAAGATGTCGTAGTTTTAGGTTAAGAAATTACTTCTCTCTCACAAAGGGTGGTGAATCTGTGGAATTCACTACTCTAGTGAGGTGGATACTGGGCCAGAGGACAAAGATTTTTTGCCTACTCCTAGTTCTTAAATTTACTGTTCTGTTTATTAACTTTCTATCAAATGTTTTAGAAATTGTGAGCTCATTTCCTTGCCTTCAAATTTTTATTTGAAAATACAATATTCAATCTGAAACTTGGATTTGCTCAATATTGAGCATCTTTCCTCTTTTGACCAAAAAATTATAACCAACGTTTGTAGAATTGTGAAGTGAAACTGTCAGAATTTAATAATTCAGCTTGACAGTTACATACAATTGGCAGCCGTCCATTTTACCTTAATGAACAAAACATATTCACCAACTGCAATTTGCTACTCAACTGTACAATGACCACTCAGGAAAAAAAAGTGATCCATGATGTTTGGAAGATTGTCAATCTTGGCAACTTACAGGCATAAATTTAAAATTATTCTCCATTAATCCATTGGTCATGTCTCATGATTCAATTACAGGTTTCCGGTAAGAAACCTCAAACATTAGATTGACTTGACATTGCTCTCCCAGCTGTTTCTAAGGGCAAAGAGTTTGTTACTTCAGTTTAAGTTCTGACAATTAAACACCTTCCATTCTCTGGACAAAAAGTAAAAATGTTCCAAGGTACCAGAAATATCCTGCACCGTTAAAAGTCAAGGGTGTCATGAGGTGCCACTTAGATAAACAAGGGGGAAATAAGCAAGGCAACTAATAGCATGCTGCTCTTCATCACATCCAAAAGCACTGTTTACACCCAACCTCACCACCACTCCACTCCCGACCACTCCATTGTTCAGATACCCAATACTACAAGGAGCACAAATTTCCTCCAAATTATCCCTACTCACATTATTCTAGTTACCAACTCCATTCTGTTCCCTTGCAATTGTCGGAGATTAAGCCGGACTATTCGCATAGTCACATTTCCCAAAAAGAATGTCAAATCATTTGTGCCATCACTGGGTCATTTCCATAACATCACCTTAAGTCAGTCTCAGCTCATCTGCTCTCAAACCCTCATTCATGCTGTTAACACAACACTTATAATTTATGTGGTAACATTGATTGAAAGAGATCACCATGTATAGCTTAGCTTTGCCAGCTAACTAGCTAGCAGCACCATGCACATTTAATTTTTTTTCTATAAATTTAGAGTACCCAATTTGTGTTCCAGGGCAATTTAGTGTGGCCCATCCACCTAGTCTGCACATCTTTGGGTTGAGGGGGCGAAACCCACAAATACTAGGAGAATGTGCAAACTCCACACGGACAGTGACCCAGAGCCGGGATCAAACCTGGGGCCTCAGCGCTGTGAGGCAGCAGTGCTACCCACTGTGCCACCATGCTGCCCTGCACCACGCACATTTGGTGAGTGAGTTTACAAAGTAAAGCATAGTTTCTTAAAATTTATACCAAATTCTTTTTTTCCCCCCAAATTGAGGCAATTTAGCATGACCAATAAGGTACAATAACAATTCAACAAGCCAGGACAGCACGGTAGCAAGCACAGTTGCTTCACAGTTCCAAGGACCCAGGTTTGATTCCCGGCTTGGGTCACTGCAGAGTCTGCACGTTCTCCCGTGTCTGTGTGGGTTTCCTCCGGGTGCTCTGGTTTCCTCCCACAGTCCAAACATGTGCAGGTTAGGTGAATTGGCTATGCTAAACTGCCCTTGTGGCCCAAAAAAAAAAAAATGGTGGAGGTGTGGGCTTAGGGTAGGGTGCTCTTTCCAAGGGATGGTGCAGACTCAATGGCCTCCTTCTGCACTGTAAATTCTATGAATTAGCAAGCTTATCAGCTGTAAAGAAGCTTAAATAGAAAGGTGATAATCAAAATGGTGGACGCAGCTAGACTGCAGTCAATTTTGATAGTGGTGTCAGATCATGAGCAGCATACTTCCCCCCAATAGTGGTGTCAGATCATGAGCAGCATACTTCCCCCCAAAAAAGTCATGTTTGATACAGGTGTGGTCAAGCCAGGAGATCAGGTGTACAGAAAAAAAAAAAAAATTGGAATTTGAGGGGTAGACAAATGATGCACATCCTCCAACAAACACAAGTTGGCCAGTGAACAGGAGGTTGGGGGGCTGTCAGAACCCGTGTGAACAGGTTTCCTTGGGCCCGAGAGCTGTGTATGGTGGTTGGGGGGTGGTGGTTGGGGGGGTTATACCCTCTGATTGGAAGGCCATGTGCAGGAGTTGGGTGGACCAAAGAAGCAAGCATCTTCTCACATTTGAAGAGCGCGCAGGCCAACATGGTGCTGTTGCAGGAGACTTACTGGAGGGTGAAAGACCAGGTGAGATTTGGGAAGGGCTGTTAAGTCAGGTGTTCACTCAGGCTTTGATAGCAGGGCTGAATACAGTGGGGGAGAAGAGAAAAGAGGATAAAAACAGACCCATGGCATAGAGAGTATTCCTTATTTTCGCTGGATCTACTTATGGGAAGTAGTTTTCAAGGTGAGAAAAGCAGAATACTTTCAAGACCTTGGGAGGGGAGGTTGGATGTGGGGCTGCTTGCGGAAAGAAGATCGATCAGGGAGGCAAGAGAGGTGCGGCAGTGGCTGTTAGAGGAAATCTGGAAGTGGATGGGAAATATGCAGAGGGCCCCCGGGGGACGAGTTGGGATTTTGGGGCGTGCGGTTGGAGTGTTTGAGTGCAGGAGGAGGAAAGGACATGGCTGGAAGAGCCAGTGGGGATTGAGGTGGTTTGGGCTGGGGTAGGAAAGATGCAAATGGGCAACACTGGAGCCGGATGGGTTCCTGGTGGAGTTTTATTACAAGTTTTTGAATAGGTTTGTGCCACTGTTGGAGCTGTTTGAAGATGCTGTAGCCAAGGAGGCAGTCCTGGAGACAATGAGACAGACATTCATTTGGTTATTGAAAGGGCTTGGTGGTGTGGGTCATATACACTCATCTGCTAAATGTGGATGCCAAGATTTTGGCCCAGGTCTTAGGTTGGAAGAGTGCCTCCCACAGGTGTTTTGGGAAATCAGCAGGGTTTGTGGCAGTTGTATTTGAACATGCAAACAAATGCAGCTTTTGTTAAATGTGGTGCTCTCCAGCAGAAGGAAGGGAGCCGGAGGTGCTGGACATGGGAGAAGGCATTTGATTGTGTAGAGTGGAGGTATTTGTTTGCAGTGTTGGGAGAGGTTTGGGATTGGGCCCAAGTTTGTGGCGTGTGTCAGGTTATACGGGCAACCGAAGGCAGGAGGTGTCCCATATCCCACCTCCTGTTCACACTGGCAATAAAAGCCCTTGACCATTGCTCAGAGGTGCTGGGATAAGTGGAAGGGGATAGGCTTGGTTTGCTACTATACATCTCCAACCTGGGTTCAACGGTGGGGGATAAAATGGGCTGTTCAGGCGATTCCAGGTTTTTCAGACTACAAGCTGAATCTGGAAGAGTGTTTTTTTTGCAGCCTTCAGGGGGTGAGAGCAGATTTGATTTATTATTGTCACATTAGTATACAGTGAAACGTATTGTTTCTTGCATGCTGTACAAATACATACTGTACATAGGGAAGGAAGGGAGACTGCAGCATATAATGTTAGTTACAGCAAGGTGTCGAGAAAAGATCAACTTAATACGAGGCAGGTCCATTCAAAAGTCTGATGGCAGTAGGGAAGAGGCTGTTCTTGAGTCGGTTGGTACGTTACCTCAAACTTTGGTATCTTTTTCCTGACGGAAGAAGGTGGAAGAGAGTATGTCTGGGGTGCGTGGGGTCTTTAATTATGCTGGCTGCCATTGAGGTAGCGAGAATTATAGGTAGAGTCAATGGATGGGAGGCTGGTTTGCGTGATGGACTAGGCTACATTCACGACCTTTTGTAATTTCCTGCGGTCTTGAGCAGAGCAGGGTCCATACCAAGCTGTGATCAACCAGACAGAATGCTTTCTATGGTGCATCTGTAGATATTGGTGAGGGTCGTAGCTGATATGCCAAATTTCCTTAGTCTTCTGAGAAAGTAGAGTCATTGGTGGGCTTTCTTAACTATAGTGTCTCGTGTGGGGACCAGGACAGGCTGTTGGTGATCTGTACACCTAAAAACTTGGAGCTTTCGACCCTTTCTACTTCGTTCCCATTGATGTAGACAGGGGCATGTTTTCCACTACGCCTCCTGAAGTCGATGACAATCTCCTTCATTTTGTTGACATTGAGGGAGAGATTATTGTCGTCGCACCAGTTCACCAGATTCTCTATCTCATTCCTATACTCTGTCTCGTCATTGTTTGAAATCCGACCCACTACAGTGGTGTCATCAGCAAATTTGAAAATCGAGTTGGAGGGGAATTTGGCCACACGGTCATAGATGTACAAGGATATAGTGGGGGGGCTGAGGGCACAGCCTTGTGGGGCACCGGTGTTGAGGATGATCGTGGAGGTGGTGTTGTTGCCTATCCTTACTGATTGTGGTCTGTGGGTTAGAAAGTTCTTACATCGATGTCTTTGTTATCTAGGTGTTCCAGGGGGTAGAGTGCAGGGCTGGTTGGGGGGGGGGGTTTGCTGCTCTGGTTGGCAACTCCCATTAGCTGTGTAGGTAGTTAGAGACTGGGCACAGCTCACATGGGCCTGGTGGGTAGGATAAAGGTGGTTTTGCCAAGAAACATCATTCCCTTATTGGCAGACTGGGGTGCAGGTGATAGAGGAATATCTTGCTACGGTTTTATTTCAATGTCCACCGGTCTTTTTGCTTAAAAATGGTTTATGGGGTGGAACAGTTGATTGTCGTTTGTCTGGGCAGGCAGGTAGCAAGGATTTGGACGACTGTGCTTGAGAGGGCAGCCGTCAGGGGCCTGACCCTTCCAAACCACTGTATTTTGGGGTAGTTCAGAGCAGTTGACAGGGAGATTTGAGATTCTGTGGTGGTGGTGGTGGTGGGGGGGGGGGGGGGGGGGGGGGGGGGGGGGGGGGGGGGGGGGGGGGGGGGGGGGGGGGGGGGGCAGGTGTCTCCGGACAGGGTTAAAGCTAAGTGAGGGAAGGAGTTGTGGTGGGAGGCGGATGCCTGAAACTATTCAAGAGTCGCTTAAATGTCCCTAATGACTGACTCCACCACCTCTGCTGGCAGTGCATTCCACGCACCCACCACTCGATGTAAAGCTATCTCTGACATCTCCCTATACCTTCCTCCAATCACCTTAAAATTATGTCCCCTCGTGACAGCCATTTCCGCATTGGGGAAAAGTCTCTGGCTATCCACACCTCGTACACCTCTCAAGTCACTGCTCTTCCTTCTTTACTCCAGCGAGAAAAGCCCTAGCTCCTTCAACCTTCCTTTCATTACAAGACATGCTCTCCAGTCCAGGCAGCATCCTGGTAAATCTCCTCTGCATCCTCTCCAAAGCATCCACATCCTTCCTATAATATGAGGCAACCAGAACTGGACTGAATATTCCAATTGTGGTCGAACCAGGGTTTTATAAAGCTGCTGCAAAACCTCAACAGCTCTGGAATTCAATCCACCCGTTATGAAAGCCGACATACCATACGCCTTCTTAACAAACCTATCAACCTGGGTGGCAACTTTGAGGGATCTATGTATGTGGACCCCAAGATTCCTCTGTTCCTCCACACTTCCAAGAATCCTGTCTTCAACCCTGTATTCAGCATTCAAATTCTACCTTCCAAAATGAATCACTTCACATTTATCTAGGTTGAACTCCATCTGCCACTTCTCAGCCCAGCACTGCATGCCATCAATGTCCTGTTGTAAACTGCAACAGCCATCTACAAGTCCATCATGTCATCAGCAAATCTACTAACCCACCCTTCCACTTCCTCATCCAAGTTATTTATAAAAACTACAAAGAGCAGAGGTCCCAGAAAGATCCCTGCAGGAAGCCCATTGGTCACCGACCTCCAGGCGGAATACTTTCCATCCAGAGCGAGGACACAAAGATAAACAGCAACAGTGCAGCAATCTCCTCCCTCGCTTCCCGTAGCAACCTTGGGTATATCCAGTCTGGCCCAGGGGACTTGGATGCTTCAAAATTTCCAGCACATATTCCTCATCAACCCGTGCGAGCCAATTAACCTGGTTCACACGGTTCTCACAAGCAAGGTCCCTCTCTCTAGTGAATATGGAAACAATATTCATTTAGGGCCTCTCCTACCTCCTCTCCAGGCACAAGTTCCCTCCACTATCCCCGATCGGCCCTACTCTCACTGATCCTCTTGATCAGTGTGGAACGCTTCGGGGTTTCCCCTAATCCTTCCTGCTAGGGCTTTTTCATGCCCCTTCTAGCTCTCCCTAGTCCATTTGAGTTCCTTCCTGGCTACCTTGCAACCCTCTAGAGCCATGCAGGCCTCTGCTTCCTCAACGTTCCTTCTTCCTCTTGACTAGAAGCTCCACTTCTCATCATCCAAGGATCCTTCACCTTATCATTCCTTCCTCGTGGGACAAAACTATCCAGCACTCGCAGCAAGTGCTCCTTAAACAACCCCCACATTACTGTTCCCAATTTATGTTCCTGTCCAATAACAGTATAATATCCCTTCCCCCAATTAAATACCTTCCCATACTTTGTTCCTATCCCTCCACATGACTAAGGTAAAGGTCAAGAAGTTGCGGTCACTTGTCACTGAAATGCTCTCCCACCCAGACATCCGACAGCTGCCAAGCCCAAATCCAATATGGCCTTCCACCCATACTGATTCATCCCTTTTCTTAGTTGTCGTTGGTGCCAATACGCACCACAACTTCTGGTTGCTCCCCCCAAGAATCCTGTAGACTCGATCCAAGACATCCCTGACACTGGCACCCAGGAGGCAACATACCTTATGGGAGTCTCATTTGTGACCACAATCTCCTATCCGTTCCCCGAACCATTGAGTCTCCTGTTGCTTTTCTATTCTCTCTCCCCTTCCCTTCCGAGCCAGGCTCAGTACTGGAGACCTGGCCGATATGGCCTTTCCCTGGTAAGTCGTCCACCCCCCCCTCCCCCGAACTGCATTCAAATGGTTTTGAAGGGGAACGGCCACAGGGGATCCCTGCCGACTGTAACCCGGTTAATACAGTAAGGTGGGAGTGCAGGGGGCGAAAGAGGCCGACATCTTGGCCTTTGCGTCCCTAGTAGCCCGGCGAAGGATTCTACATGTGGAAAGAAGCGAAGCCCCTGGGCATGGAGGCCTGGATAAACAACATGGCAGGGTTCATAAGACTGGAACGAATAAAATATGCGTTAAGAGGATCGGCTCCGGGGTTCACCAGGCTGCGGCAACCGTTCCTTGACTATCTCACGGAACGATAATGGAAAAACAGGAAAGACAGCAGCAGCAACCCAGGGGGGAGGGGGGATTATTTAGTGTTCTTGCTTTTTCTTAGTTAGTTGTTGATATTTGCTTTTTGTTCATTTCTTTTTCCATCTGTTAGTTAAATATATTATTTAAATAACGTTTAATGTATATTCCTTTATTAAGTTGTAAAAACGGAAAATCTTTGTTTGAAAAACTTCAATAAAATATATTTTAAAAAAAATACAGTAAGGTGGTGCATGGAGCTTACCGGACGAATAGAGGATGAGCCAGTTGTTTGAGGGGATGGAGGATATTTGCGAACAGTGCGGGGCAGCCAGTCCCCGTGCTCTCCCGCCGACCCCTCCACCTTGCTGGGTGCCCAACCCCAAACCCTCTGCTCCACACTCACCCCAAGCAGCTCCACCACCTCTGCCAGGTCCTCTGAAGCCTCCTGCCTTGGACAGGCAATGACACCCCAGCCCCATCTTTTCCTCTGTCACACCTTCAATAAAGCCCTCACCCAGGCTGCTGCCTCTTATTCGTTACACTCCTGGTCTGGCAAGCCATAAACCAGCCCACCGATGGAAGTACTTCACTTCCTCACCCTCACCAGAAAACACCCTGAAATCAGGTGGGAAAGGATCAGGAAATTCCACCTCTAGCAGGCAAATGTACGACCACTCACTCCACTTTGCCTTCTCAATTATTGTACCTGCATGCCAAATTTGAGATTATATACAAGGATCCCGAAGCACCATTCTGCAGCCCATCCTGAAATACCATCTGCTTCTCCATTCTGGTCAAAGGAGACAGCCTCATTTTTCCCACATCCAATTTGCCAAATATTTGCAGTCTATCACTCTGTACACTATCCTCCTCAAAATTGCTTTCCTACCATTGTACAAGCAGCAAATTTGGCTGAAAGACATTGGAGACCCCTCCCAGTTGCATTCTGATCATAGAAGAGCTAGTTTCTATAGTATATTCCCACAAAGCTTTGTGCAATATTAAATTATTCATCCTTCTGTAGCCAGTAACAGCCATTTGTGTTTTATCAAGTCAAATCTAATGTAGCCAGTATTAGTTAATGTCAAAATCATTTGCGTACTTCAGTTACATGACACGATGTCATTGGAGTGTCCCTTTAAGAAATCTTTGTCTTATCACATGGCTTTAGTGATGTCATTGTGGGTGGAGCTAGGCTGTGGCTCTGTGGGTTATTACTTTCGTTTTGGGTTGGGAGCTGGCTGTGGCTCAGTTTTGCTTTGAGTTGAACTGGTTTGTACTGTACAGGTTGAAAAGAAGTGTTTCTTTATCTTCATTTTAAAAGCTGTTTCCAGACTGCTTGATAACAAGGTAATTGCTTTCTGGAAGGAATTCAAACCTGCTGTTTGGAAAGGAAACAAGAGTATCAATACCAAGTCTTGAGTGCTGGGCCACACCTTTGAAAAGGGGGTTCTGGTTATCAAATTGGAACAGTAAAGGGGGATTCATTAAGGGTTATATGTAAATTACTGTAGCTGTGTAGGGCATTTATGTTTGCAGTTGATAAAAAATGCTTAGAGTGGACTTCCGGGTGCGGTGATGACCAGCTGAGTCGCACGTTTCGGCAGCTCCGTGAAACGGACTTTTGGGCTCTTGATAGGAGCCCCAACGGCAATTTTGACGGCTAAAAACACTGTGGTAAACCAGAAGGGAATCCCCCCTGGATACAGATGGAAAAAGGAGGAGAGAGTGGCCAGATTGCACTGGATCCTTTAGAACAGCGGCAAGGAAGGCAAGCAAAAACCAAGATGGCGTCGGAAGAACCAAGATGGCGTCGGAAGGTGGCAGTTTAACATGGGGCCCTGAACAACAAGAGTTCTTGAAATGCTGTGTGGACGAGATCAGAAAGGAAGAGAAGAAAGAGCTGTTGGCCCCGATACTACAGGCGATCGAAGGGCTAAAGGAGGGACAAAAGACCCAGGAGCAGGAGCTTCGGGTCGTGAAGGCAAAGGCAGCCGAGAATGAGGACGACATACAGGGCCTGGTGGTGAAGACGGAGACGCATGAGGCACATCAGAAACGATGTGTGGAAAGGTTGGAGGCACTGGAAAACAACGCAAGGAGGAACAACCTGAGGATTCTTGGTCTTCCTGAAGGTGTGGAGGGAGCGGACGTCGGAGCATATGTGAGCACGATGCTGCACTCGTTAATGGGAGAGGAGGCCCCGGCGGGTCCGTTGGAGGTGGAGGGAGCATACAGAGTGATGGCGCGAGGACCGAGAGCAGGAGAAATTCCCAGAGCCATAGTGGTGAGATTCCTCAGTTTTAAGGATAGAGAAATGGTCCTTAGATGGGCGAAGAAAACTGAGCAGTAAATGGGAGAACGCGGTGATCCGCGTTTATCGAGACTGGAGTGCGGAGGTGGCGAGAAGGAGGGCGAGCTTTAATCGGGCCAAGGCGGTGCTTCATAAAAAGATGATAACATTTGGAATGCTGCAACCGGCAAGACTGTGGGTCACATATCGAGGGAGGCACCAGTACTTTGAGACAGCGGATGAAGCGTGGACTTTTATTGTGGAAGAAAAACTGGAATGAGTGGGTTATTAAAAAGAACGTTCGAACAAAGTGGTGGGGCGAATGTGGGGGGCAAAGAGGGGTTTTATGTACTAATCCTGCGATGTGGTAACTTTTCTCTCCCACAGGTGGTGCTGGGGGGAGGAGGGGAGGTGGAGGAGATGGGGCGTTGGCCATTGGGGGCGGGGCCAAGGGAGAAGCGCAGGCTTGGTTCCCGCGCTATGATAATCATGGCGGGAATAGAGAAGCAGGAAGGAGGGGGTGTCGCACGGGTGCGAGCCGAGGTCACGGGGGGGAAGCCGAGGTCAGCCAGAGTTTGCTGACTTCTGGGAGCAACATGGGGGGAGTAATTACGCTAGCGGGGGGGGGAATTACTGGGTTGCTGCTGCTGGGGAGAGGGGGGGAGCTGGTATGGGAGAGGATGGGCGGGGGGGCACCGCCTGGGGGAGATACAGCTGCGTGGGAACCGGGTGAGGAGCTGGAAAAAGGTGATGGCTAATCGACAAGGGGGGGGGTAGGAAGCCCCCCAACTCGGCTGATCACGTGGAACGTGAGAGGGCTGAACGGGCCGATAAAGAGGGCACGGGTACTCGCACACCTTAAGAAACTTAAGGCAGATGTGGTTATGTTACAGGAAACGCACCTGAAATTGATAGACCAGGTTAGGCTACGCAAAGGATGGGTGGGGCAGGTGTTCCATTCGGGGCTAGATGCGAAAAACAGGGGGGTGGCTATATTAGTGGGGAAGCGGGTAATGTTCGAGGCAAAGACTATAGTGGTGGATAACGGGGGCAGATACGTGATGGTGAGTGGCAAACTACAGGGGGAGACGGTGGTTTTGGTAAACGTATATGCCCCGAACTGGGATGATGCCAATTTTATGAGGCGGATGCTAGGACGCATTCCGGACCTAGAGATGGGAAAGCTGATAATGGGGGGAGATTTTCATACGGTGTTGGAACCAGGGCTGGATAGGTCGAAGTCCAGGACTGGAAGGAGGCCGGCAGCAGCCAAGGTGCTTAAAGATTTTATGGAGCAGATGGGAGGTGTAGACCCTTGGAGATTTAGCAGACCTAGGAGTAAGGAGTTCTCGTTTTTCTCCTATGTCCATAAAGTCTACTTGCGAATAGACTTTTTTGTGCTGGGTAGGGCATTGATCCCGAAGGTGAGGGGAACGGAGTATACGGCTATAGCCATTTCGGATCACGCTCCACACTGGGTGGACTTGGAGATAGGGGAGGAAACAGGAGGGCGCCCACCCTGGAGAATGGACATGGGACTAATGGCAGATGAGGGGGTGTGTCTAAGGGTGAGGGGGTGCATTGAAAAGTACTTGGAACTCAATGATAATGGGGAGGTCCAGGTGGGAGTGGTCTGGGAGGCGTTGAAGGCAGTGGTTAGAGGGGAGCTGATATCAATAAGGGCACATAAAGGGAAGCAGGAGAGTAAGGAACGGGAGCGGTTGCTGCAAGAACTTGAGGGTGGACAGACAATATGCGGAAGCACCGGAGGAGGGACTGTACAGGGAAAGGCAAAGGCTACATGTAGAATTTGACTTGCTGACTACAGGCACTGCAGAGGCACAATGGAGGAAGGCACAGGGTGTACAGTACGAATATGGGGAGAAGGCGAGCAGGTTGCTGGCACACCAATTGAGGAAAAGGGGAGCAGCGAGGGAAATAGGGGGAGTGAGGGATGAGGAAGGAGAGATGGAGCGGGGAGCAGAGAGAGTGAATGGAGTGTTCAAGACATTTTATAAAAAATTATATGAAGCTCAACCCCGGATGGGAGGGAGAGAATGATGGGCTTCTTGGATCGGCTGGAATTTCCCAAGGTGGAAGAGCAGGAAAGGGTGGGACTGGGAGCACAGATCGAGGTAGAAGAAGTGGTGAAAGGAATTAGGAGCATGCAGGCGGGAAAGGCCCCGGGACCGGATGGATTCCCAGTCGAATTCTATAGAAAATATGTGGACTTGCTCGCCCCGGTATTGAAGAGGACCTTTAATGAGGCAAAGGAAAGGGGACAACTGCCCCCGACTGTCTGAAGCAACGATATCGCTTCTCTTAAAGAAGGAAAAGGACCCGCTACAATGCGGGTCCTATAGACCTATTTCCCTCCTAAATGTAGATGCCAAGATCCTGGCCAAGGTAATGGCAATGAGAATAGAGGAATGTGTCCCGGAGGTGACAAGGACCAAACTGGGTTTGTGAAGGGGAGACAGCTGAACACGAATATACGGAGGTTGTTAGGGGTAATGATGATGGCCCCACCAGAGGGAGAAACGGAGATAGTAGTGGCGATGGATGCCGAGAAAGCATTTGATAGAGTGGAGTGGGATTATTTGTGGGAGGTGTTGAGGAGATTTGGTTTTGGAGAGGGGTATAGTTAGATGGGTGCAGCTGTTGTATAGGGCCCCCAGTGGCGAGCGTGGTCACGAATGGACGGGGATCTGCATATTTTCGGCTCCATAGAGGGACAAGGCAGGGATGCCCTCTGTCCCCATTGTTTGCACTGGCGATTGAGCCCCTGGCGATAGCGTTGAGGGGTTCCAAGAAGTGGAGGGGAGTACTTAGGGGAGGAGAAGAGCACCGGGTATCTTTGTATGCGGACGATTTGTTACTATACGTGGCGGACCCGGCGGAGGGGATGCCATAAATAATGCGGATACTTGGGGAGTTTGGGGATTTTTCAGGGTATAAATTGAACATGGGGAAAAGTGAGTTGTTTGTGGTGCATCCAGGGGAGCAGAGTAGAGAAATAGAGGACCTACCGTTGAGGAAGGTAACAAGGGACTTTCGTTATCTGGGGATCCAGATAGCTAAGAATTGGGGCACATTGCATAGGTTAAATTTAACGCGGTTGGTGGAACAGATGGAGGAGGATTTCAAGAGATGGGATATGGTATCCCTGTCAATGGCAGGGAGGGTGCAGGCGGTTAAGATGGTGGTCCTCCCGAGATTCCTCTTTGTGTTTCAGTGCCTCCCGGTGGTGATCACGAAGGCTTTTTTTTAAAAAGGATTGAAAAGAGCATCATGGGTTGTGTGTGGGCCGGGAAGACCGAGAGTGAGGAAGGGATGCTTACAGCGTAGCAGGGATTAGGGGGGGGGGCTGGCACTACCGAGCCTAAGTGAGTATTATTGGGCCGCTAATATTTCAATGGTGAGTAAGTGGATGGGAGAGGAGGAGGGAGCGGCGTGGAAGAGATTAGAGAGGGCGTCCTGTAGGGGGACTAGCCTACAGGCTATGGTGACAGCCCCATTGCCGTTCTCACCGAGGAACTACACCACAAGCCCGGTGGTGGTGGCTACACTGAAGATTTGGGGACAGTGGAGACGGCATAGGGGAAAGACTGGAGCCTTGGGGGGGTCCCCGGTAAGAAACAACCATAGGTTTGCCCCGGGGGGAATGGATGGGGGATATGGAATGTGGCAAAGAGCAGGAATAACGCAACTGAAAGATCTGTTTGTGGATGGGAAGTTCGCGAGTCTGGGAGCGCTGACCGAGAAATATGGGTTGCCCCAAGGGAATGCATTCAGGTATATGCAACTGAGGGCTTTTGCGAGGCAACAGGTGAGGGAATTCCCGCAGCTCCCGACACAAGAGGTGCAGGACAGAGTGATCTCAAAGACATGGGTGGGGGATGGTAAGGTGTCAGATATATATAGGGAAATGAGGGACGAAGGGGAGACGATGGTAGATGAACTAAAAGGGAAATGGGAAGAAGAGCTGGGGGAGGAGATCGAGGAGGGGCTGTGGGCAGATGCCCTAAGCAGGGTAAACTTGTCGTCCTCGTGTGCCAGGCTAAGCCTGATT